>NC_054701.1:81628339-81928339 GCF_016097555.1 Gigantopelta aegis
TTTCTTTATGTACAACTGCCTCTCCCCATTTGTTATGGCCATGTGATATGAATAATATGTGATTCTCATGTAGGAGTGGGGAGAGTGGAAAATCAACTGCTCTTACAATTTCAACACAAAACGTGTATTCGCGTTTTTGCCCTGTACGCCCCAAACAATATCTTTGTAGCCCGCGCTTATATCTAATCAAGATCCAAGCATGCTGTCCTGGGCATAAATCCTTAGTTATCCTGGATGGCTGCCCAGAGAGAAAGAGAGAGAGAGAGAGAGAGAGAGAGAGAGAGAGAGAGAGAGAGAGAGAGAGAGAGAGAGAGTAAAAAACAACCTTGTTTTGTTTAATAACGACAGCACTAGGCCTACCAGGCCAAATACCTTAATTGACCCCTCCTTTAACGACACCACTGTAGCAGATTGATCGGCTATTGAATGTCAAACGTTTTGTTTTCATAATGGTCTTAGAAAAAACCTGCCACATTTTTCCATTAGTAGCAAGCGATTTTTGTTATACGCTTTTCCACAGACAGGACAGCACGAGAGAAATCAGTCTAAAGGTTGCTTAAATACCTCCCCACTGACTCGTTAAAACTCACTTCGGGTAGGAGCCAGCACCCGGATGTGAACCCAGTACCTGTCATTCTTAAGTTAGCTGATGCTAACACGTGTAATAAATCAAAAATAGGTTATTATTTGCAGGTACAAGTGTTCATCTTATGCGTCATTAGTATATACCGGCCTCGGTGGCGTCGTGGTTAGGCCATCGGTCTACAGGCTGGTAGGTACTGGGTTCGGATCCCAGTCGAGGCATGAGATTTTTAATCCAGATACCGACTCCAAACCCTGAGTGAGTGCTCCGCAAGGCTCAATGGGTAGGTGTAAACCACTTGCACCGACCAGTGATCCATAACTGGTTCAACAAAGGCCATGGTTTGTGCTGTCCTGCCTGTGGGAAGCGCAAATAAAAGATCCGTTGCTGCTAATCGGAAAGAGTAGCCCATGTAGTGGCGACAGCGGGTTTCCTCTCAAAATCTGTGTGGTCCTTAACCATATGTCTGACGCCATATAACCGTAAATAAAATGTGTTGAGTGCGTCGTTAAATAAAACATTTTTCTTTCTTTCATTAGTATGTTTTGATGTAGATTATTTCTATCATATAGATCTGTTATGCGTAACCTGATTCATCGTTGTAACGGGCAGGGTCAGTCCTACGCAGGTCTATAGGAACGAGTGGCGGACGGCACAATTTCTAAATGTGGGTCTCAGCTTCTAGTGTGGAGGGGGCACAAGCCATATATTTTTTTTAGCTTTCTTTATATAAAATGGGACAAAATAAAACCTGTACCATTTTGTCATCGAGTGAGGCGCAGAGGCCCCAAGTCGCCCCCCCCCCCCCCCCCCCCCCCCAGTCTCTATTGGCCTGCTATGACATTGGGTGTTAAAATCGCCCTGAGTGTAATGGAACGCTCCACAGCCGAGACAGGTCACGCTCTGTCACTGGCAAAAACTGCGTCAAACGATTATAGGTAGCAAACAACAAGGTGTGGGTTTCTTGATCCCATACATATACGTAATTAATTTGGGGAGTCATCGATATTGTAACAGTGACACTGCCGCGCTACACATTTCAGAAAAAAAGGCTATTTTATTATATACTCTTCAAAAGAAGAAACGCAAAACCACATTGTCGTAACATTTGGAGAATTGATTTAATTATTGAATGGTGAGTCCGATAATTACCAAATGTTGCAGGATTGTTCACAATTCACTCTAGTCCATTGTGAGTAAGTGATAGGACACACCACCAAGGTCAAGGTCATCTGGAGTCAATACCGGGTGTGGCCTCCGCGTGTGTTGACAACTGCCTGGCACCGCCTGCCCATTGAAGCAACCAGAGTACGGATGACGTCCCGGGGGATGGTGGCCCACTCGGCCTGCAAGGCTGCTGCCAGCTCGGGCAGGGTCTGGGGCTGTGGTTGTCGCTGTCGGAGACGTCGGTCCAACTCGTCCCATAGATGCTCAATTGGGTTCAAATCCGGTGATGTCGATGGCCAAGGAAGGACATTAATGTTGTTGTTCTGTAGGAAAGCCGTTGTGAGACGTGCTGTGTGAGGCCTGGCGTTGTCATGTTGGAACACTGCGTTGGCGTTGGCCATAACTGGAACGATGTGTGGCCGGAGGATCTGGTCAATGTAGCCCTGTGCATTCAGGTTGCCCTGCACGTGGACCAGGTCAGTTCTGCCAGTGTGTGAGATGGCTGCCCACACCATGACACTACCCCCGCCGAATCTGTCCACTTCCTGCACGCAGTTTGCCGCATAACGTTCACCACGACGCCTATACACGCGACATCTTCCATCATGACGTCGGAGCAGAAATCGGGACTCGTCACTGAACCACACCTGTCTCCATCGCAGTTGAGGCCATTGTCGATGAATCTGGCACCACTGCAGTCGGAGTCGACGGTGTTGTGGTGTTAAGATGACACCTCGAACTGGACGTCTGGCACGAATTCCTACCTCACGTAGGCGGTTCCGTACGGTCTGGTCGGATATCCTGCGCAAACCTGGTATTGCTGCGGCTGTGGAGGTGGCAGTAGTCAATCGTTCCCGAAGATGGCGTACCCGGATGTAGCGGTCCTGCCCGGGGGTAGTGACCCGTGGTCGACCGGATCTAGGGAGGTCACGTGTTGATCCATGTTGCTGGTAACGGTCCCACAGTCTGGAAATGGTGCTTGGGGACACATGGAATGCCCTGGCAACGGCCGTTCTGGATTCGCCTGCGTCTAGTCGGCCGATGGCATTGTTTCTCTGCGGTTCACTGAGACGTGGCATGTCCTGGATTGTCAACTGTCGGCCAGATACAGAGGCCAGGCAAGCGAACACCCTGCACTTTTATACTGTCGGTGTTCATGTTGCACGTGCAGACAACGCACGTGCAGTGGTGACATGGTTTGCACGTGGCTGCGTTTTTGCGAATATTCACATTTTGGAACTTTATTGTACAGTAGCTGCGTTTTATCGAATGTAACCGTGGGAATGTGTTTGGGACATGCAATGACCTTATATTCACAAATCATGAACCGGTAGGAAACATAAAATCGGAGTTATAACCCATTTGTACCCTTTTGCGTTTCTTTTTTTGAAGAGTATATATAGGGCCTACTTATTTATGTTGGTAGACATGGATTTATGCACTGGCTTAACCAGGATTTTATGTTGGAAACACCTACATGGAGGTGGGGAGGCACCAACACTGTCTTTGACACATGTTATGGGACGACAAGCAATATAAATGGTAGTGGGGAACGAAATATAATTGGGGGTGGGGGCGTAGCCGGTTTATGCTAATAGCACATGCTACGGACGGGCCGGCGGTTGAGGGGGATCCACGGTGATGTTTACATTTATTTTCCCCAGGTCATTTTTCTCCTCTCCCCAAGGGGGTTGCAAAATATATATCCTGGGAAGGGGGTCCCGCTGTTATTTGTGCTACAGGCCTCGCGAATCCTTAAACTGGCTGGGGGGGTGGGGGGGGGGGGGGGTGGGATGCAGGCCTGTAGAAATGATATCTGGAGTAGGAGGCACAGACTCTAGTAGGGGGCAAAGCTATATTTTAATATTTATTGTTATAGACTTAAGACATCTTTGTCCTCGGGGTGGGTGGAGGAGGGGGGACACTAGCCCCCTGGTTACCACATAAAATCTCTTAAATGGTACGTGACTCCCCCCCCCCCCCCCCCATTCTTGTAGGTAAATTAAATATCAGGTGCCACACTTTTTAATGGTGTAGTGCTGCTTATATCAGTTTTGTTAATAAGTTACGTTAACATTATCGGCAATAGGAATTGATTTGATACAATGGAACCTAAGAACTCTTACGATTGAAAAAACCCCAACAAAAACAATGGGAGAATACTCCGGCTTCCCATGCCCCAAGTAGATCGCGGCCCCATGGTACGAACACCCATCGAAATCATCATTTTTAAAAGCCTATTAGATAATGTACTCGAGCAGGCCCCAAACATCAGCCAAAAAAGTATCTAATATAGTGCTATGTTTTGATTTTATTAACAACATAGAACAATGATGAAACTTTAGGACAAATAATTATATTAGTGTTAATTTTTTATTTTTACAAGCGGTCTCATGTCGAAATTGTTCTACCATTCACTTACATTATTATTATTATTATTATTATCTGAAGAACTCGGGGATCTTGAATAGCAACTGGGATCCTCAATACATACGTTTATCGGTTAAGCCATCGTCTAAAGCCCGTCATTGTACATCAGCACACATGACTATTGTTGTTGTTTTTTATTATTGTTATAAAAGCATATCCTAAATAATAGAAAACGGCTATTGAAAAGTATGAAGGTCAACCATCCACCTGAAACCAGCAGAAGCCCCTGGCCTGTGATCCTGTATTTACGGTAGTTGCTATTTTCAAAACGTGAATCTAGCTAGGCCTACGTGTGGGATGTGCCGGAGGAACTTCAACGAGGACGAAGATGTAATAATTCAAGGTCTTCGTTCATTTCAGTCTGATTAATTTTTTGTCTTCATATAAAATTACCAATCCTTAATTTGTGTATACTTACTTTTGTTTGACACACAGTAGCCGATATTTATTTTTGTGTTGATGTATCGTTAAAGATTTATTAATTTTATTTCGTTTTATTAATTAATTAGTTCGTTCGTTCGTTCGTTCGTTCGTTCGTTTATTAATTAATTCATTGATTTATAATAAAGATTTATTCATTTTATTTCGTTTTATTAATTAGTTCGTTCGTTCGTTCGTTCGTTTATTCATTCATTCATTGATGTATTGTTAAAGATTTATTCATTTTATTTCGTTTCATTAATTAGTTCGTCCGTTCGTTCGTTCGTTAATTAATTAATTAATTCATTCATTCATTCATTCATTCATTCGTTTGTTCGTTCGTTCATTCATTCATTCATTCGTTCATTCATTCATTCGTTCGTTCGTTCATTATATCCAATTAGCCTTCAAGCACGCTTCAACACACCTCACTTATCTAGACTGGGTATTCAGGTAAGTGTCAGTGAGAAAGAAGTTGGTGTAGAACCCTTTCAGCCCCCTTCCCCTCTCATTCAGAATTAGAGCCGACACTGGGATGCGAACCCACCATGTACTACCCATCGAAGCCAGTTGTAAGGGTCTGGTAAATATGGTCAAAATTAACTCGCTTATAGTTAATTAAGATGTGTGTGGGAGCACGTCATAGGATTCGAACTTAGAATACAACAGTCGTAATGCCGATGGCTTAACCAGTAGGTTACCGAAACACGATATATATATATATATATATATATATATATATATATATATATATATATATATAATAAATTGTTTTTAGTTTAATTAATGGACTATTGTCTCAAAACATGTACTTTCTTTATCTACATATAATATTATGACTATATATTCTATATACCAGTAGTTGTTTTGATTTGTACCCTTTTTAATCAAATGACCAATATATTTTCATTAGCGAGCAGTGACCGGTCTAGAAAGAACGTGTTCTGAAGGTACAGTTAATGGGGCGTAACATGTAGCATAATTACTGAAATGTAAGATAAAAACTGTAAAACAATCCGCGTTGGTAAAAAGTGCATCTAATCTGATTGACCGTTCGGCTTCGCGTGACTCAATGACATACGTGTTTAAAATTCAGACACGTCCACCCCAAATACTAACTCCGATTCGTCAGTGATCGAGTCCAGGGAATCTGTGTTCAGTACATACTTATCCGACTGCATAGTGGCGAAATAAATGAATACTAGTATACATTGTGTTCATACATACACAGGCAGATCCATCCACCCATCCATAC
This sequence comes from Gigantopelta aegis, assembly GCF_016097555.1. NCBI lineage: Eukaryota > Metazoa > Mollusca > Gastropoda > Neomphalida > Peltospiridae > Gigantopelta > Gigantopelta aegis. The sequence goes on from NC_054701.1 coordinate 81,634,195, forward strand.
CTCCATCCATCCATATACATGTATATGCATATGCATGCGCATGGATACTATATTAAGTATTAGTCACAGTCTATTAAAGTGCTCCTACTTGTAGCAGTTAATGGACATTTCAATATTTGCTACATAGTTAAGATTGCTGGACTCTTATATATGTGATATCACATGTTATTCCCGTGGACCCTTCATAAGAATATCCTGTACAATTTCATACACATATACATATAAAATGCCATATGCATAATATACATATAAAATGCCATTTACTGGTGAATGACGGACCGATGTTCACATAATCCATGGAACACCAATTAAAAAAAGAATGGGGAAAATGATATAATTATATTAATCATATTCAATTTTATTCATAGCGTGTGGAAGGGTATTCGAGTTTTCTTAATTTGTTAGTGATTGGTAATTATTGCTTGTCTGTAAACATTTTATCAAACAATATCCCTTTAAATGATTAAAATTAAACTTTAAAAAGAAAGAAAAAAAGAACAACAATAGTACTGAAAAATATTCATTTGTAAATTACGTTTATACTTGTGAATTATAAAACTGGGCAATAAATACATATTGTATACAGTTTCAACAAATTAATACATTTATATATCATATTGAAAGGGAGGAAAAGGAGGGATTTAGAGGAGGATAAATTGCAATAAACTCATTGAGACATTCAAGCAAACTTTAACACAATTAATTATTTTTGGAATTTTCACAAATTATGCTACTTACGTTTTCTAAAGTTTTCAAGGTAATTGGGATCCAAAACAAACGGTTGTCCGTTGTCGTACCGAAATCCAAAATTTTCAATTCCTTCAGTCAAAGACTGGCGTTTTGTGTGCATCCGTTTATGGTAATCATGCTCTTGCACGTCCCCAGGGTCTAGCGAGGTATAGGGGGCCGGGGCATTATTTGATTTAGGGGTCGAAGGCATGATGAGAGAGAAAACAAATTAAATTGTTCTTCACTCCTGAGTATGTTGTTTTTTGTTTTGTTTGTCCTATCACCCTCTCATATGACTGCGGCCCGAGTCTCCAGTGAACGTGCAATGAGGTGAACTCAGCTTTCAATAGATTGACATGTTTCGGTAAATGTGGCCACGGACAGCTATGGAAGCCTTTTAGGGACAAAATACAAGTTTGTAATTAAATTATGCGCTCTACTGAACATAGTAGTAAACACGATACTGAGTGATTATGTGTAAAGCCGACAGTGTTGATATTTTTTATATCCATTCTCCATTAAATGTACCAACAAAGGACGGCGATATTTGTTTAAAGACACTTGAGCACGTTTCGTGTTTTTTCGTGTCTAAACGATACTGTAAGTAAAGTTTATTTTGTTTAAAGGGAGGATCAACTCAAATATGAGCCTGATGTATTGAAAAGATGCATACCCGAACAACCAACACATACTGACACTTTAAGAGTTAATAAAAATCCGTGATTATTCCTGCTAACTGGGGACAGCCATTTTGTTTCGTTTTTGTGACGTCCGGTGGTATACTTTGCAAGACGTAAAGCCAAATTATTTCTGGAAATTATTCAGTAAACAAAAGGATTAAAAAACAAGCACTAATTTAAATCCAATTCCTATCGATGAATGGGTTACTCATTTTACTCAACTTATGGAGAAGAAACCAACTCTTGACAGTGACCTTTCTTCAGATATGGATGAATACGTCAATTTAAATAAGGATAAAATATTCAGTTAATTAAATAAGTCTATATCTATACAGGAAATTGTAAAGGCTATTTCAAACTTAAAATACAAAAAAGCATGTGGTCCAGATCTTATTTTAAATGAAATACTAAAAACTGGTCAGTCACAAATGGTTCTGGTGCTGTGTGAGATCTTCAACCTTTTGTTGGTGAACGGCATTTTCCCAAGTTCATGGATATGTAACTTCTTAACACCCGTTCATATAAAAGGAGATAAATATAACTCAGGTAATTACAGAGGTATCGCTGTAGGAAGCAATCTTTGTAAGCTGTTTTGCAGTATCTTACATAATAGGCTTCGTGCTTTTGCAGAGTCGCACAATCTAATTCCAACTTCTCAAATTGGTTTTAAAATACATAGTCGTACAGCTGATCACATATATGCATTAAAGACCTTGGTTGAAAAACATACTAAAGGACCAAAAAAATATTTATCCTGTTGCTTTGTCGACTTTAAAGCTGCATTTGATTCTATATCAAGGGACGCGTTGATGAACAAACTTTTACTTGCAGACATAGGTGGTAGTTTTTTTAAATACTTTAATAAGTTTGTATTCTGATGTCCAGTACTCTATTAAATTTAATAATTATCACAGCAACAGTTATCAATCTAACGTAGGAGTTAAACAAGGTTGCGTATGAAGTCCACTACTATTCAGCCTGTACGTTCGTGATCTACCGGATATTTTTACACCAAACTGTGACCCGGTGTCTTTATATAATACGCAATTAAGCAGTCTCATGTTTGCTGATGATCTTTTTTTATTGTCAAAATCTCAGTTAGGTTTACAAAAATCTCTGGACTGTCAAGGTGGCAAGCTCATAAAGAGATTTCGTTTTAAATATGATACAATTGCTACTAGCATTGTTCAGTCATTGTTACTTAGGTATATTGTTTACTGCCTCCGGTAATTTTAAGAGCGCATGTGACAGACTTTGTGTTCAGGCTACCAAAACAATATATCGACAGCCTTAAAGTTATTTCAGTACTTAATTTGTCCCATTTTAATCTATTGCTGTGAGGTTTAGAGCCCCTATTATCTCAAAGGAGTAGACCGTTAGGGTTTCAAAAATATATGTGACAATACACCATTCGAAAGTGTTCAAATAAAATTCTATAAATACCTACTTGGTGTTCACAAAAGAAGCGCCCATGATGCTATACGCGGTGAACTTGGCTAGCACCCACTTCTTATTACATGCTTACCCCTTACAGCAAAATACTGGTTTAGATTAGGAACACATGATTGTTCGTCAATAGTGCATAAGGTGTACTTGGAATCATATTATTATAATAACTCATCTAATTTAAACTGGTCATGTTATATAAAAATTATGTGGATCAATTTTGGCTTTAGTCAAATATGGGACAACCAAGGCTCTTTATACCCTCACAGAGATACACGTACGTGAAACAAGAACTCGAGTCGAAATATATAAAATTCTGGTCAGATACTATTCAAAACAATGATTCTAAACTCAGAACATACAGTCTATTTAAATCAGAATTTAAATTAGAAAACTACCTGCTCTGCACACCAAACTTTGAACAACGCAGACAATTTACCAAAATGAGAATCAGTGCGCACAATCTTCATATTGAACTTGGAAGATTCTGTAAACCTAAAAAACTAATTGAACAGAGGACTTGTTTTGTTTGTAATTCTCAAGCTGTGGAAGATGAAAAACATTTCATTTTAGACTGCCCAATTTATTATGTTGAAAGGCAACAACTATTTGATAAGTTAAACTCCTTTCCCGACTTAGCAATTTACAATTTATATTTATCATGTCATAATATAATGGTGACATTGAAATTCCTAACCATGTATTAACATTTATTGACGGCTGTATTTCTAAACGTAAAGTTCTTGTTCCAGCTATCAGTGGGGCAGTAATTTAATTTAATTATTTCCAAGTACTTTAACCATTTATTTTTATAATATACTTTATTCCTACAAATATAATACAAACTTTGTTTCTCCGTCTGGCATGTACATTAATATTGTTATTATTATTAATTGTTGTTGTTGTTATAGATGTTGTATGTTTGTTTGTTTGTTTGTTTTTATCTGTTTGCTGACACCAGCGTGTTTGGTAACATGCGATAAATTGAATTGAATTGAAATGAATTGAATTGGTATAGCTTGGGTCGAAGTGACGTTAGCTCCGTTCAACGCCTCTTGCGCTTTAATTTACGACAAAACGCTTCGCTTTCATCAACCTGACTTGTAAAACAACATAAATGACTTGACAGTATAATAAATTATTTAACTAAATATAATTCAATTTGCAGCAATAGAACGAAATGGAGTTACAGTATTTTACTCTTTTAAAAATCCAAAGGAAAAAAAAGAAGCATATTATTAGGCCTATTGGTAGGGTACGTTCGAGCAAAAACGACCACTCACGATACCCAAATGATAATTTTCTTTTCTTTGAGACTATGTAATTGGTAAGTTTTGTGATTTTAGAGGGGAAAGTCTACTTAATCAAGGATTTTACAGAATTACTTACAGTAATAAAGCAGGACGGTTGATGTGTCTATTACGATTTGAAGGGAGTCCGCGCGGTTATCACGCAGTACCCTGTGATCTTAATAAAAGAGGCACGTATTTTTAGTGTGTCTAGACACGGTGTCTGGGGACCGTCTAAATATACACCTGCCAATCAGGCTGCACCCGCTATATATAATAGCCGTCACATTTAAGCGTTTTATTAATTAATTATACGATTATACTTGTTGATATTAAGCAATAATGTTCATTATATATCGTTGACTATGCATACCAGGCCAAATGCCTTAATTGACCCCTCCTTTAACGACACCACAGTAGCAGATTGATTTATTGATCATCGGCTATGGGATATCAAACATGTGGTAATCCTGACAGTCTTAGAGGAAACACGCTACATTTGTCTGTTAACAGCAAGGAATGTTTTATGCACTTCCCACAGACAGGACGACACATACCACGGCATTTGATATACTAGTCGTGGGGTACTGGTTAGGAAGCCAAAACAAAAACAGAAAAGATCAAGGAAAAAACATTATGGAAATAAGTCATAGTAAAATGAGTCATTGAACGAAAATCACCGGAAAAAACCATCAGCCACATACACACTCTTTATCAACGTGTAGTCAGCTTATGATTGTTGAACAACTGGACCTTTGTGCAGGTGACATTATTCCAAAGAACATCATAGTTATAATCTTCTATGTATTTACATTACACAACAGATCTGTAACTTACACCACTGTTTTCCTTTCTTAACTGCAATGCTTTAGCTAAATAAATACCTAAATATTTTAATGTATTTTCATTTCTTGAAGATATCAATTCATTAAAAGTATACAAAGATCTATTTGTCAAAAACTTTCTAGGTATATACATTTCTCTTAAAGTTTCATAAAATGAAATTCGTTTTCTACTTCTCTTTTATTACATAATTTACAAATCCTATCCCTTTTATTTAAACCTATATTTCTACCTTCGTCCACCGCTAGACCCACTCCTCCGATTCTAATCAGTGCTATATCCTTTTTATACATGTCAAGTGCAGAAGATGCAAGATATAATTCAGATTCTAGATTTAATTTATATTTACAATATATATCATACCTACTACTAGAATTAATTTTTGTAATCCAGTGTTGTGTTTGAATATCTTTTAATCTTTGTTTGATTGTGGCTAAAAATAATGACTTATCCCCAACATCTTGAGATATCCACATATATCCAAAACCTAAAGAAAACATAATTTTCTTGATAGCAGTAGCCCACGTATATCTTCCTGCATTATCGTTATGGTATATCAAATATCTTCCACATTCCCCTAGTGCCATGACATTTGGTACATATTTACTTACATTTAAAAATCATTTACAAGCCATATATTGTACTCTTTCTATACTTTCGAACTGTTGAAAACCCCATAGTTCAGACCCATACAATAAAATAGGTAATACTTGTGTATCAAATATTTTAAAGTAAATATGAAATGGGAATATTTTGTAGTTTGACATTGTTCTCAAAACCTCTATTAATGCCCTTTTACCTTTGACTGCTAAATGACTAGTTACTTGTGCTAAACTTGTTTGACTATTGAAACATATCCCAAGATAGATATATTGTGGAACCACATTTAGTATTTCCTTTCCACAATACCATTTTTCATTAAAGCAAAGTTTTCCCCCTCTTCGAAATACTACTACTTTTGTTTTCTGTAAATTTACAATCAACTTCCATTTTTGACAATAATTATACAGTATATCTAGTTGCTTTTGTAGCCCCCTCGTGTATCTGAAAGTAAACCAATATCATCTGCAAATAACAACATCATAATTTCTGTAAGATCTGGTGTCATCTGGATACCTCTTTCACAATACTTGACCATCTCACCACTAAGTTCATTTATATACAAAGAAAACAGTATCGGGCTTAAAACACACCCCTGCCTAAGGCCGACAGGGCACTCAAAAAAATCTGTTAGTCCATCATTTGTTCTGATACATGACATAAAGGTTTTATAAATAGTTTTAACACTGTCTATCAGTTTTCCACACAGCCCAATGTCCTGTAGGAGAAACAATAACTTTTTTCTATCTATGCAATCAAATGTTTTTTTAAAATCAACAAATGTAACATACAACCTCCCCTTCCTTTTGGAGAGATATTTCTGTACACATGCATATAGAGTAAACACATTATCTATTGTAGAATAGCCAGCCCTAAAGCCTGCTTGAGCTTCGGTTATTTTATTATGATCATTGGCCCAGTCTGTCATCCTTTTACTGATAATAGAGATATATATTTTACTAAGTACAGGTAATAAAGTAATTCCACGATAATTACCTGGATTATCTTTTGATCCATTCTTATAAATTGGCACTATTATTCCTTTTGTCCACATATCTGGGAATACACCACTATCAAAAATGTTATTAAATAATTTTATCATATATTCATAAAAATAATCTTTACCAAAAATAAACATTTCCCCAATCAGATTATCAAACCCTGCTGCTTTACCCATTTTCAGTGAATTAATAGAAGATTCAATCTCACATCTTGTTACTGGGGCAGTATAACCTGTCATAATGTCATCTAAATTTTGTCCTCTACTATTAATAGAATGAACTTTATCATCATTATAAACCTTGACATTATCATCATCAATTTCTTTGAATAATGTTGTAAAATGTGTAAACCATTTATCTTGTCATATTGGAATGTTTATATCTTGTTTCGATCGCATACGTCTTAAATGGGACCAGAATGCTTTATTATTTTGTTAACAGCAGCTGTTGACAATTTATAGATTTCATCATTTACATAAATATCTTTCTTTACCTTTATAAGTGCTTTATATCTATTCATTGCTGTTCTGTATTGACCATAACTATACCTTGTTCTAAATTTTCTATATTTTCTAAGTGCATATCTTGCCTGTCGTTTGTATTGGTGACATTCACCATCAAACCATTTATTATGATGCTTCCGATATGTGCCCTTTCTATATAATAAACACTGTCCAGCGGAAATCAGCATGTCGTTAAACATCTGTGCCGATACATGTATATCAACATCTACCATTGATATAGCATTAATTAACAAACTAGAATTTGTAGTGTTAGCAATATTTGCAGTATACTCATTCTTCTTATCATCCCAAATAAATGTTTCTATATATGTACTACTACTATCAGAAATGTGTGCCTCTCCTGTATGTATAGTTAGACTTATTGGTAAATGTTTTGATTCAGTTCTATTTTCTACTATTCTACTACAAAATCCTTCACAGTTTGAAATAACACAGGTGATGCAACACAATAATCAACAACACTTGCCCCATTGCCACACACGTATGTAAAGTCTCCAATAGTATCCTTACCACACCTGCCATTCAAAATGTTTATATTTAAAGATGAACACAACTCGATAAGCGAACGACCAAACACATTAACTACATTGTCTTTTGAATGTCTAGGACCCACCTGGATTAAATCATTCAACGCCCAATGATCGTTCTCACTAATCTCAATCTCATCAGAAAGATTTCCTGTACGGGCATTGAAATCCCCTGCCAGAATTATATAGCAATCTGTACCAATACTAGTTATTAAATCTAAGATAATACTTTCTAACACACTAATACCATTATTTCCATCAGATGATGATGATAACTAGTTTAACGTGCCCATATACCACTAGGGTTTCGAACACGCCCATCCCGAGTCCGACCTCCGATAAGATTGGTGGCCTGACTCGGGATGGAGGGGGGGGGGGGGGGGGGGGGGGGGGTTAGAGTTGAAAATGGGCAGAATTTTAAAAATAGCAATTAGTAAAAAAGTTAATAGAATAAATAAAAAAAATAAAAAATAAAAAAGAATTGACTGCTCGGCCGAATATTTATATAATTTGGAGCATTTTAGAAGGACTGTCCAAAATTAAATAAGAGAAAGAAGAGAGGATCGGACTATTTAATAATATTTAAAAAAAAAAGAAGAAGTAATTTCGACATAAAATTTTAAACGAAGGTCTAAAAGTTTAAAGTCCGATCAATATGGTCCGGGCCGGACGGGAGGGGATAAGTTTGAGGTGGGCGGAATTTGGAATACGAATTTAGTAGTTAGATTTGATGTGACGTATCTCTTGGGCTGTGGCCGCATTGCTATTCGTTGTGAGCGTTATCGGTATCACGTGACGAAGTGAAGTCAATTTCACTGGTATGTTGCACCCGCCCCCATTTAATGGAGTATACAATTGCAATGCACCCGGGGGAAGCTGAACAAAAGAATATCGGCCTCCCCTACCCAAACCCCCAATACTTGCTGCTGGTAATAACTTGGTACTTAGTGATGCCACGACCAGAAGCGGTCAGGCCCTTTATAAGGGCCCTATGGGCAACCTAGGGAGACACCACAGCATAGTAGAGGTCTAAAATTAACGAGCTACTCTCGATTCACTAATATCAAAACCTATATTAGCTCGTCCATTTACCTTTCGACCGACCGTTCAAAATTGCGTACCCTTTTCTGTTTGGCATTTAACTGCTCCATTCAAATTCCATAGCACCACCACCACCCCCACCCGCCTGCTACCGATTTGATCGGGCTTGTGGTGCTCCCTTGCACCTGCCAGTGCAGGCGGTCCCTCCTCTCCCCTCCCCCCCCCCCACACACCTTTCCTGTCATAGACGGTGGAGCCGGCCAAGGCCGGCTCTTGTGCCCACGACAGGCGTGCGATACAACAGCTTGTTCTGAATGTGCACGTAAAACCCTATGACATGACATGACACAGAGGTCTCCATATCTGTAGCCAGATTTGCACGTGGCGTCTTGTGTCGAAACCTGTATCTACGCGTGTCACTTGCATTCTCTACAACCAATTCACCACGCTTGAAATAACCTTTCTTTCCTTGTGCTTTTAGTTCATTTAATATATTAATGTATTTGGAATAAAATTAAATGATACATATAAAATTTGAGCTACGGTATATAAAACATTACAATCAAGCCCGAAGGAACGATATCTGGAGACGGGGGAGGGGAGGGGGCACAATCTGAAGAGGAGGGGAGGGGGGAGGGGAGGGGGGGAGGGGGCAAAAGCCATATTTTAAACCGGGTTTATAAAAGTGGGGCTATAGTCCCTCCGACTTCACGGTTGCTACCGACCTTACAATGGTCACAAATGTAACAGTATTGCATATACAGCTATTTAAATTAGAAGCAAGATTATTTAACCTAAGAAAGATTTATAACAGATTACACTAGCCGACAGCTTGATAATATAGCTACAAACTCAGGATGGTCTCTTTATTATAAACTCATGAGGGTTTATTATGCGCAGTCATAAAAAACAAAAACATTTTATTTTTTATTTAACGACGCACTCAACACATTTTATTTACGGTTATATGGCGTCAGACATATGGTTAAGGACCACACAGATTTTGAGAGGAAACCCGCTGTCGCCACTACATGGGCTACTCTTTCCGATTAGCAGCAACGGATCTTTTATTTGCGCTTCCCACAGGCAGGATAGCACAAACCATGGCCTTTGTTGAACCAGTTATGGATCACTGGTCGGTGGAAGTGGTTTACACCTACCCATTGAGCCTTGCGGAGCACTCACTCAGGGTTTGGAGTCGGTATCTGGATTAAAAATCTCATGCCTCGACTGGGATCCGAACCCAGTACCTACCAGCCTGTAGACCGATGGCCTAACCACGACGCCACCGAGGCCGGTATATACTAATGACGCATAAGATGAACACTTGTACCTGCAAATAATAACCCATTTTTGATTTATTACACGTGTTAGCATCAGCTAACTTAAGAATGACAGGTACTGGGTTCACATCCGGGTGCTGGCTCCTACCCGAAGTGAGTTTTAACGAGTCAGTGGGGAGGTATTTAAGCAACCTTTAGACTGATTTCTCTCGTGCTGTCCTGTCTGTGGAAAAGCGTATAACAAAAATCGCTTGCTACTAATGGAAAAATGTGGCAGGTTTTTTCTAAGACCATTATAAAAACAATACGTTTGACATTCAATAGCCGATCAATCTGCTACAGTGGTGTCGTTAAAGGAGGGGTCAATTAAGGTATTTGGCCTGGTAGGCCTAGTGATGTCGTTATTAAACAAAACAAGGTTGTTTTTTACTCTCTCTCTCTCTCTCTCTCTCTCTCTCTCTCTCTCTCTCTCTCTCTCTCTCTCTCTCTCTCTCTCTCTCTCTCTCCGCTCAAATGAAAAAAAAAATCGGATTTTACATCTAAAAGTCCTTGTCCCCAAATGACCAGGATAACGTAGCAAGAACGTCTGTCTGAGGTTCCATTTGCTGAAGGTTCAATCCTCCTCAGTGGGCCCGTTTGATTATTTCCCGTCCCAACCAATGACCCATCAAAGGACGTCGTGTATGCTATCCTGTTTGTATGAGAAGTATGCCATGTATCATTTATTATAAATACATTGGTACGACTAAAAACAAACGGTTTCTTGTCGTGGCTCTGTGACCAGACCATTTTACATGCATACCACAACTTAATGCAACATGCATGCATACATACATCAATACATACATATACATATAAATCTGGGGACCCCCTCCCGTCTGCGGCTCCGCGCCTTCGGCGGTCGCTTTTGATGAGTTCCGTTTACATGAAATTTCGATGCCCCCACCCCCACCCGCAAATCATGCTGGCTACGGGCCTGAAGTTATATACAATATTCATAAGTTAGACCAAACATCAAATTAGGATCGTATCGGATTGCACGGGTCTACCACTCTGGAAAAGTTGCTGAACTTTATGTTATGTATAATCATGTACGTTATAAAAACGTGTGATACTTGCATACCATATCGATATATAGGACTTCTCCTTATTATATGCTTGTAAATGTGTATCAAAGTACTGATGGTATCGCTAACGATCTCGACCAATGTTCTCTGGTACAAAATACAAAATAGTAACCAAACACTATTGTGCATACAGATATATGATTACTTCAAACTGATCTTCATGTAAAAAAGAAGATGTCATCTTCTAAATTCTTCAAAAAACAACAACAACGCAAACAGCATGTCAACTTTTACTTTCGCGTTTACATGTGATGTCAAACTTTGAGCCACGTTTACTCGGTTTCTGACGTCATGCTAAGTTGTAGGTTTTCGCGTGTGACGGCTTATATATGTTTTAAAACTTCGTAAATATCAGATATTATTTCAAGTGAAGTTGTATGTATCTGATATAAATGATAGTGAAAATAAAATAAAATAATAAAGAAAATAAGATAAATAAATAAGTAAATAAATAAATAAATACATAAATAAATAATTTGTGGATAGACATGTAACATTGATTAGTAGTAGTAGTACTGTCTTTTTTTAATGAAACGATAAAGGGAAAATAGAGCTGTGATAAAGGTCTATGTGAATTAGGGGTTTTGTTGGGGGTTTTAGGGGGAAGGGGAGGCATATTTTATTAAATTTTAAATACTGATACATGTGGAGAATTAAACATCACTGGAAATCCGCGTGAATATTTAACTATAATTCTAATTTATTAAAAGTAACAAACACATTCCACTAAAGTTAATTTTATTGTATGAATCTTTTAATTTTGCGTTGTTAAAATACCCTTGACAGGCGGCTCCAGAGGCTTCGTCTAAGTTAATGTTTTACTGTTTTTGGTCTTAAGACATTCCGATGTAAACTTTAGTAGACCGTTTTTCGCAGCCATTTTAACATTTTATACGAAATATGTACGTTAGTCGCTAGAGATTCACAGCTCATACGAAGCTAGTCATGACGCTCATGGCAACTGTCGACTATGCCCCCCCCCCCCCCCCCAATTTGTATATAGCCTCGATAACGTCCAATTCGGCAAGGGACGGTACCCTTCGCGCACATACGCAATGGGAATGTGAAAGAGGTTCATTGATCGTACATACGTGGTTGGTTTCTGCTATCATCTTCATGGCTGTAATCTCTCACTAACTGTCACTTGAATAAATACATTATTTATACTAATTTTATGCCTTTTATTACTTTCGCGCCTATCCAAATATGTGACTTTCTTTACAAATTAAAGTCTTATAACAACTTATGTAAAAACAACTTTTAAAACTATTTTCACATGGACATTTTCGGCTGAAAATATACCACCAAATATACTATGGTGTTTTATATTGTGTATTTGTGTTTTCCAGTGTTTATTCATGCAATTTAACCGGCCTCGGTGGCGTCGTGGCAGGCCATCGGTCTACAGGTTGGTAGGTACTGGGTTCGGATCCCAGTCGAGGCATGGGATTTTTAATCGAGATACCGACTCCAAACCCTGAGTGAGTGCTCCGCAAGGCTCAATGGGTAGGTGTAAACCACTTGCACCGACCAGTGATCCATAACTGGTTCAACAAAGGCCATGGTTTGTGCTATCCTGCCTGTGGGAAGCGCAAATAAAAGATCCCTTGCTGCCTGTCGTAAAAAGAGTAGCCTATGTGGCGACAGCGGGTTTCCTCTAAAAACAGTGTCAGAATGACCATATGTTTGACGTCCAATAGCCGATGATAAGATAAAAAATCAATGTGCTCTAGTGGCGTCGTTAAATAAAACAAACTTTTTCATGCAATTTAGGTCTTCGCCTGGCGGTAATATTCTTCTTGTTAAATTTCCAAGTGTAAATGCATCTGTAACGTCTTTGTTGATCTAAATGATCTACTACTAAGTATTATTAGGCACTCTAATAGCATATTTTATTAAACGTACTTTAAAATGTGCTGAGGTGTCGTTAAACAAACATTTCGTTCTTTCTGTAAACGAGTTCATTGTCATACATTAAACGTAATATTTGTTTTTGCTTAGCTTTAGGTTTTTGCTGTTGATATTTTGTTTGTTGTTTGTTTGTTTGTTGTTGTTTTAATTTAATTTTTGTATTTTAAAAATTATTTTTGGTTTGTTTAATTTGGAGTGGTGGTGATTTGTTTGTTTGTTTGTTTGTTTATACTTATTTTTGTCCTTATATCCAATTGAGGTTGAAGCGCACTATCCTGGACATACACACCTCAACTATCTGGGCTGTCTGTCCAGGCCATTGAAGGGTTAGTGGTTAGTGCGAGGGAAATCGGTGTAGAGGCGTTACATCTACCCTGCACCATTAAAGGGACATTCCTGAGTTTACTGCAATGTTTTAAGATGTTATCGACTAATAAAATATTTCTACGATTAAACTTACATATTAAATATATTTTCTTGATTAGAATATTAGTGGCTGTATATTAAACGTGTTTTTGATCGTTGTAATATATGTACTAGGTTAATTTTCATTTTATTTCCTAAAAAATACTTTTTCGTACGTACGAAATTATTTGAAGACAAAATCCAGTTTGGGCTTCTTACAAATATTAAGACAACCAGAAACACATTGAATATACAGACTCTGACATTCTAAATAAGAAAATATATTTAATATGTAAGTTTAATCGTAGAAATATTTTATTAGTCGGAAACATCTTACAATGCAGCAAACTCGGGAATGTCCCTTTAAGTCGTGAAATTCGCTCTGGGTTGGAGCCGGTAGCCTACTTACCAAGCTAAGTTCACTGGTTTAGCCGCTACTGCCTTTATCTGAAATCGTTTTATTTTATTTCACATGAGATGATGTGTTTTACATTATATTTTCTGTACATAATAAGCCTGCAAATAGTGCAGTTATATAAAGCTGCGGTATCTAGTTACCATTAGGCCAAATTAAAAAAAGAGTTGGTGATTGTCCCCGCCCGTACCTGAAAACGCGCCCGCCCCTGAATTTTTAATTTTTTTTTTTAAACTGTTAAAAATGCGTCGAGATAGCAGCAATTCAACTTTCGTAAGCACCGTAACGGGTTAAACCATCACCAGGTCCATCTGGCGGCCAGTGAAGGAACTACAACATCCAGGGGACCATGTTTGCTATGGAGTTGCCAGCTCTGTACCTGGTCTCCAGGGTTTTATAACGTTTTTCACAGAAAAAAACCACAAAAAAACCCTTCTCCCCCCCCCCCCCCCCCCCCATTTATGTGATCAAAAGGACGATCACCAACTCTTTTTTTTTAATTTGGCCTTATACATACATGTAGTTGTAATCTATCAAGCCATTCTAACATTTCAGTTGATTGTGTCTCTACAGACCTTTCCTCCCCACACACCTTTTTAAATGTTACCCAATTCCTTTCTTTAAATTTATCCAGCCACCCCGTAGAAGCTTTACAATTTAACAGACAAACATCTTAGCAAATTCTTCAGCTTTTTAAAGTAATACAGGGCCCGAAATGGGGAGATTTTTATCTCTAGCATTTTTTTGTAATTTTAAAGTTGCCGCCTCTACATCCTCAAACATTACTGATCTCATATTTTTACGTTTTGGCCCAAACTTTAAATAACCTTCTTGGCTAGAAATCTTATTTTTAACTCAGGTTGAAAGAGTACATGGGGGACACTAAATTCTATAGCAGTTTGTTTTCTTGTCTTTTTACCTGCCTCGACTTCCAATACCGCTTTGTATTTCGTCTCAATGTCTTTTACTGCCAATTTTCGCTTTACACCTCTACTTTTTTTTCTCCAACCTGGCTATCCCCCATTGCTGGGCCCTTCACCAGATTGCTTGGATGTCAAGGAAGCAGAACTGATCTGGCTATCCCCCCGTTACCGGGTCCTTCCCCAGATTGCTCGATCTGTGATCTATCAGTTTCTAACATAACTAAATATCTTATATCCAATTCAGGTTCAAGCACGCTGTTCTGGGCACATACCTCAGCTATCTGGGCTGTCTGTCCAGGACAGTAAGAAACGACGCACTCAACACATTTTATTTACGGTTATATGACGTCAGACATATGGCTAAGGACCACACAGATGTTGAGAGGAAACTCGCTGTCGCCACTACATGGGCTACTCTTTCCGATTAGCAGCAAAGGATATTTTATTTGCGCTTCCCACAGGCAGGATAGCACAA
This sequence comes from Gigantopelta aegis, assembly GCF_016097555.1. NCBI lineage: Eukaryota > Metazoa > Mollusca > Gastropoda > Neomphalida > Peltospiridae > Gigantopelta > Gigantopelta aegis. The sequence goes on from NC_054701.1 coordinate 81,649,414, forward strand.
ACCATGGCCTTTGTTGAACCAATTATGGATCATTGGTCGGTGCAAATGGTTTACACCTACCCATTGAGCCTTGCGGAGCACTCACTCAGGGTTTGGAGTCGGTATCTGGATTAAAAAGCCCATGCCTCGACTGGGATCCGAACCCAGTATCTACCAGCCTGTAGATCGATGGTCTAACCACGACGCCACCGAGGCCGGTGTCCAGGACAGTAGGTTAGTTGTTAGTTGGTTAGTTGTTAGTGAGAGAGAAGAGGGTGTAGTGGCCTTACACCCATTGAGCCCGTAAGAACTCACTCTGGGTTGGAGCCGGTACCGGGCTGCGAACCCTGTACCTACCAGCCTGTAGTCCGATGGCTCACTGGCCAAGTACCGCATTGAGCACAATGGGGACAACGCTACAGTAACACTGTGCTACGGTGTTACTAGATCACCCGCAGCTAATGGAAGAAGAAGGAGGCGGCGACCCAAGTCTTCACAGGGGGGACCTAACTTGGCGGCTCAACCGCCAGGGGCAGTCCCTCCTGTTTCGAAGCAGCGGACGAGACCAGCAGGAGCGACACAGGGTGACCCAAACCCGGTGGCTAAACCACCGGGGGCGGATCATTCTGCACGACCGCCCGCAGTGACTCGACCCAAACACTCGCCAGAAGCGGACATGGGGGGACCAAAGCTGTCAGCCCAACTGACAGTGGCGATCCCTCCTGTCGACCCACCGGTGGATATGGACACAGGACACGTGATTATCACTGAGCCCCCTGCCAGCCCACCAGCACCTCCGACCGTTGTTTGTTGCTACAGCGACCGGGCGACCAGAACTTAGGAGGAGAAAGGTTTCGTCGGCGCCCGAACCGGAACCATCAGACTCCTCTAAGTGGTCGCTCGTCTGCAACCAACGACCAGCCAAGTACCGGGGGGCGGTCATCGGAGATTTCTCGGATACTACTCACCTGAGGGGACCTTGGTCAGATCAACATTGGCGCAAACTCCCCACTGGACAAGGGAAATACCAAATCCAATTTGGTGACGATGAATACAGCGACGACTTATTTGTGATTGCCTACCAGGACGGTCTCTACAGGCAAGGCCACCTGACCCGAGAGATGCCCAATGCCACGATCCAACGCATCCTAAAGATCGTACTCCGGGGTATCTACAAGAGAGCCATCAAAAGAAATCTCGAGCTGCTTGTTGCGACTCTTCCCCATTTCAAGCCTGGAGAGACCATCAACTCGCCATAAGTCCTGCTGCGCCAACCTTAACTAGGACAGGTAACAACCTCCTTTTTGGGCTAGTTGGACTTTAAAACTTTGCGATGGTTGTTCAAAAATTTTATGTTTATTTTTTTTATAAATAGTCCGACGCATTTTACTTTGGCGCCCGTTCAATTGCTCAAAATCACCTTAAAAACCTTTCGACCGAGCAGTCTTAACTATTTTTGGGTTTAATTTTAATGTCCAGACATGCTTTTGGATGCAGTTATTCTCTGTAGACGTAGGTTTTGTCAGGCTTCACCAAGGAATCGAAATTCAGCCAATCACAGCTTGGCCCCACTTGGTGCTACGATTTGGTCCGCGCTTTCGCTGGACTTCAATATGCAGACTTAGACTTTTGACAAGTTTCCCAAGGAATCGAAATTCAGCCAATCACAGCTAGGCCTCACTTGGTGTCTGCTATTTGGTCCGCAATCTCGCTGGATCCTACTAACTGGCTTGTTTCCAAATTCCGCCCACCTCAAACATAATTCCCCCCCCCCCCCCCCCCCCCCCCCCCCCCTGCTCCGGAGTTGGTCACTGGCGAAGTCAGAGGCTAAATCCGAAGTGGGCGTGCCTGAACCTCTGTGGATAGGGGCACGTAAAACAAAGTTTTCTTTCCTTTCAGCGTGGTGCAGGGGTGTAACATTCTCTTTGCCAATACAGCACAAAATTGAAGTTTTGAGTAAAATTCAGTATCCGTAAAATTCTGTGATATTTGTGTTTTTGTACAGTTCTTTACACTGTTCTTTACACTGTTTTTGTTTAAACCTTGAATTTTTATATTGATGTTGATCATCACTTTATTTATTTGCATTACCATAGTTTGACACCCAATAGCCGATGTATTTTTTCGTGCTGGGATGTCGTTAAACATTCATTCATTCATTCATTCTATAAAGAATTTAATGGTTGTATTTATTGCCGACAGGTATGGCATGTAAAGCGTTTACCCGAGGTGGGTCATTGGGACGTAGGATGATTCTCTCTTAATGGGCCCGTCGGATTTTCCCGTCCCAACCAGAGCATCACGACTGGTCAATTAGAGCCATGATATGCACTGACCTGTTTTTTTGGAAAGTAGATACAGAACATCCTTTGCTACTAAATGTGTTGAGTGCGTCGTTACATAAAACATTTCATTCCTTTGCTACTATTCGGAAACGGTAGTCGTATGTTGGTAGCATTTTTATGCCTTTTGTCTGTGCAGGCACGCAGAAAGCCCAATATTATTGGTAAGACCTATTTTGACTCCATCATGTGTGAAGTGTGTGAGATATTGCTCCCCACCCATTAAAAAACAAAACAAAACAAAAAACCAGATGCTTTTTGCTGCATTCTGGAGCAGTTTGAAGCAGTGTTTGTCGATATTACAAGTAAGATTAATATATAAGAATAAGTCTTTGTTTACAGATTAAGGTACGTCAAAAATGAATGAGAGAAAGAAGAGAGGATCTGACTAATTAATAATATAAAAAAAAGATTAATTTTAACATAAAAGTTTGAACGAAAGTTTAAAGTCCGATCTATATGAACACGTGTTAGGCCTCGTTAAGGCCGTAAAGGTGTACAACTTGTAGGGATGAGATGGGTTGCATCCTAGAGTGACAGTCATTAGAAGTGTTAGGTGTAGTGCTATGCGGAAATACAGATCTTAAGAAGACAGACCCGTCTGAGTATCAGACTAGGGTATAGTCCAGTCGTCATGGTTGGTGTAGTGGTGTGGACGTGCCCAGCTCCGGGGGATACCAGATAATATCAATATAAAATGAAGTAAAGTAAAGTCTACTAAACAATAGTAGGGGTCTACCCCGCTTCCTATTTTTTTCTTAGAGTGGGGCGGTCAATCTTTCAGTGCCTGGAACATGTAGAGACTAAATGCGAAAAGCGTGGCGTCCTGCAGAATGGCCATCATACGAATCACTGAAAATTATGTCGAATAAAATCAGCCGTGAAAATGACGTGGAGGCAACGAATTTTGCTAAAAAAAAAAAAAAAAAAAAAAAAAAATTATAATAATAATCGACCCTGGTGGTGCAGATTGTCAAAACGAGTTCTACTGGCCGCATACATCTCGGTGGAAAATTCCATTTAGTTGACCAAAAAAAAAAAGAAGAAAAAAAAAAAAGATTCCCAAATTGAGCAAACGAAAGCACGTGCAGTGTACACAGTCTTACCGTGGCCAGCTCCACACTGGAAATGATGATGTTAATGTCATCTAGCTTGAGTCACCTCCAGCCCTACCCGTTATTGATATTGATATGTATTTTGATGGGAAACGGAAGGAAATGGTTTATTTAACGACGCACTCATATTTTGATGAGATGTAATATCAATACAGGGTAGGGCTGGAGGTGACTCAGCCTAAACGTCATCATGTTATGTATTATAACAGTTTAGGTTAGAAGGAGTATAAATCTGAATGCCAAACTCGAATGGGCATTTGGCAAGATAGTGGATGATTCCTTGAATCTCTGTCTAGTGCCTCGTCTATACAGGAGGGCAGCCACGCCCCAGGAGACCCTTTACTGGAGATCTCAGCCCTCGTGCACTGCCACAAAGAGGACTGCCACTCCAAACCAGTTTACTCGAGCTCAGCCCTCTTGCACTGCCACAAAGAGGACTGCCACTCCAAACCAGTGTACTCAATCAAAACTAGCACCGAACGGAGTTCATTCAAATAAGTACAGCTCCGATGACATGCACTCATGAATCATAACAGTGATGACACCAGGTGTTCGCGAATGATAAGCAACTCCTGCCCAAAAGATGGCATCCACCATGAGTACTACCACCACAGCTGTCAAGTCTGTCACTTCATCTAAAGCGATGACAAAATAATAAATGTGCAAGAGTTTCATCAAAGAGATGAAAAAGTATAGTTAATAAAGTTCAAAATTTGGAATAACATCAGCCATCATTTTGGTCAATGATGCATCGTATTTACTAGATATAGCCTCGATGTGTGCCATAAAATGTTTTGTATGGCCTCAGGAGTTACTGTACATCAATGTCATCATAACGCTGATGGAACTACTTCTGTGCCAGAATATGGCGTTGTTTGAATTCTGCATTCAATGAGCATGCCCTAAGGTATTTTAGAAGTTGTAATATGTTGACACCAAAAGCCGGAGCAGAAGGTAAATTTCTCGACACAAAAGGAAAACAGACTACTGGAAAGTTGAAGTCATCACTTTTGGCGTGTACAGCATAGTTTGGAGACCAGTGTCACTTTGAATAGATCGAGGTTTAAAAAAACACCAACACCTAGATTTAATAGGATAATCACATCACAAGATAAGTTGACTGGAAGGACTACCAAAAGAAGTTATCAAAACAGTGCCAATGTAAAACCAGGGTTAAAAGAATCATCAACAAGATAAGCTCAATGGGGGTGGGACTAACAAAAAGAAAGTTAGGTAATGCTTGGATCATACTTAGGCCGTATTGTTTTTGAGCGGTGGACCCAAAATGATTCTGTAATGTTCAACGTAGGTCTATCAAGATTATCAGGGTTTTTTAAAAGTACATTTCAGCTGTAATTGTAATCTGCTTTGTTGAATTGAGGGGCTACGTGGTGTTTATTATACAGAATGTCGTGTCTGTGATTACTGAGACGAGTGTTAAATTATCGAGTGGTTTGTCCCACATATTGCATATGGCAAGTATTGTTAACACCATGTAGCATGTTTTTGGAAGGCAGTTTTCTCTTCTTTTTTTTCTTAAATTAAAAATGAGGCCAACTATTGACCTTGCTAAGAGAAAATGCCTATATATGCTACTGTTGAAAATCAGTTAGCCTATCTGGTGGAAGCGAATTTCCGCTCTCATTCACTAAACTAGATCTGTGTTCAGAGACAGCGAGCGACGCTAACGTTCGCGGACTATTCGACGGGTCTCCTGTATGGTCATTTAGTTTAACAAGATGCGCATAAACCAGTCTACCGAACGTTTTTTTTTTTGTTTTTTTTGCTCGGTCTGGCCGAACTTGGTCCTAGTGACGAAACAACCACGTCAGAAACCAAACAATTTAAAAATAACGTATGCTGAGGTGTTTAATTTGAGATGCTATAATTTCTTAATATGTCCACAATGGGCTTCTGTAGATGTCAGCCATGACTGGTCAACGACATTTTCATTATGCACGGCTTACGTGTAGGTCTATTCACGTAGAATCAGTAAGCGTGCAAATCAGAGGGTCCAGAGATTATAACCTCACGTCTCAATAACAAAACACGGCTACACCAGGTGACAAAGACATTGGTGAAAGACCGCTGACGAAACCACAGAGCACAAAGGCAGTCGACCATTCACCCACTAGCTGTGTCATCTGTCTACAGCTGCATATCTAGGCCATGGGCGTACATAGGATTTTGAAAAGGGGGGTTCCAATACATAGGATTTTGAAAAGGGGGGTTCCAAAATAGATTGCAGAGATATTGGGCATATATTTCTATGTTGAGTAAATATAATAATGTCAGATATCAATGTCAGATATATTAAATTATTAAAAAAAGCGATTTCGGGGGGGGGGGGGGGGGTTCGGTCGAACCCATCGAACCCCCACCCCTATGTACGCCCATGCAGGGGTAATTATGGAAGATGATATCCAGGAAACGAATATTCTGTGTATGTAAAATATTGTTTATAGGACCGCATGATTTCCCCCCGTCCACGACTGCTTTTTCTGAAGCACCTAGCGGACGTTAAAAAAGTAAATAACACATTCGTAGAATCCAGGGCCTTTCGATGTGCATCCCCGATATCTGTAGCGCCAGATCCAAGATGACGTTTTGTAGAGGACCCAAAACGTAACTGACGAGGGGTGAAGAAATAAGGTTATCGGAGAATATTCGTCTGGAAGAGTTCCGAGAACATATTGCTCAACAAAATGTATAACTTCTTCATCATTTGAAATGACATTTTCTGCATCTTAATAAATTTTAAAATAACGTTTTCAATAATTGTTAGCGTAAATCTGCTCATAATTATAAAACGTAAAATTCTAACACTAATTTTTTGGTGTGGGATAAAAGGTCCCTTGCTGTCAATCGAAAAGAGTAGCCCATGGCGTGGCGGCAATGGGTTTAGTTACTCAATATTACATATGTGAACCTTAACAATATGTCAGACGCCATAAAACCGTAATATAATTCGCGATAATGTTCTGAACTGAACTTTATTTACTCTCAGGCCGTATTTTACGGCATATGAGGTTAATATTACAAAATAATACATACATTATAATATTGTGACAAGATGAGGAAAGTATATACAAATTTCATTTTGTGTACACTAATATTATATACATGTAAACATATAAAGTAATATGAATGGATTTGAGCGTTAGTTGACAAAATTAAATAAACAGTAGTAATGAAATGACATCAACAATCGGCTATTTACCCCCCCCCCCCCCCTCCCACCCCAAAACATTAAAACAACACAAAAACAACAATATAAGAAGATATCAGCCAGAGGACTTAAAAACATTCATAATTGGTTTGCAAAATATTGAGTTTCCTAAGAACACCGTCTTTTTTAGAATTAAAGCTTTTGATCTACAGAATGTACAGGAGAATATATAGTGAAACTCGTCACCAACATGATTGTTATTACACAAGAGACATATTCCATCACATAATGGTATTTTTCTCCATCTGCCTGTTTCAGTAGGGAGGTTATGGTTTGAAAGTCTAAACCGCAAAAGAGGGCACCAATACTTTCTTTCTAATAATGTTAAATATGTCTCAAATTCAGCAGTATGTTTCACTAGTTTATAATTTAAAGCCTTTGAGGAGTTATCAATATAAGTATACCATGCTTGTAAAAATTGATCAATAAGTTTTTTGAAGATATATGTCTTAAGCAAAGAAACGCTTGTGATACCACTACAATGGGTTTACCATATATATGTACAACCGATATCATCTAGGATTGATTTAACAAAACCAAGCCATTTATGATTATAAACAGTACTGATAAAATCGCTCAAAAGTAATTTGTAGATTAATAATGATAATATGGATTGTTTCCCAGTAATTAATCGGTACCAAAACGTAATCATTCTTATTTTCACATTTATATGTACTGGATAACGTCCAAGTGCTCCATATAACATGTACAGTGGAGTAGATTTTCTTACAGGTTCCAAAGAGGATAAACTCTCAAAACCCCATACTTCACTTCCATGTAGAAGAATAGGTAACACCATACAGTCGAATAGTTTAAGCTAGCATTGTATAGAAATTGTTTGGAATCTACCTGGTCTCAGAATAAAATACATGGCCTTCTTTGCTTGTTCATATTGCATGTTTCTTGCCTTAGTAAACGTATTTGATTTGTGGAATATAACACCTAAATATTTGTAATTTTCTACGTTATCAAGTTTAGATTTCCCAAGTAAAAATAACTTTTTATAGTCTTTCTTATTTCCAGTAAAAATTAAAACTTTAATCTTATTACAGTTCATCGTCGGCATAGAGTAAAACAAAAAGTACAATAGCCTGTATGAAAGACTGGTCATCTATGTTGATACCTTGGCAGTCATTATTTTTAAAAACATCTTCTAAATCATTAAGAAACAAAGAGAATCATAAGGGAGACAAATTTTCACCTTGTCTAACGCCAACACAACAGGGGAAGTAATCAGTTACAGAGTTATGTGCACTAACACAAGATTTAATGTTCTGATACATGTTGTGTATTACTTTAAAACATTTACCATTTATACCATTTTCAGTTAGTGTCCCCCCGAAGTCCGGCTCCCCATGCAGAATCAAATGCTTTACTAAAATCTATGAATGTACAAAATAGTGTGTGGGGGGGGGGGGGGGGGGGGGGGGGGGGGGGTCGAGCTTTCATTAAGTCCATATAATGTAAACATGTGGTTTTCTGAAACCAGCCTGAACTTCAGATAGTATGCTATTTGTTTCAATATATAGTTTTAGCCTATTGTTTAATACAGCAGTAAATAGTTTCTCAAGACAACTAAGTAATGTGATAGGTCTGTAATTCGCTGGTTTTATTCACATCACCCACTATTAAAAGATGCAACATTTTGTGCACTTATAAGTTCACGGCGACTTTGTCATTGATAATTACTGTCAGTATTTTTTTCTTTTACCTACACGTACACCCTCAAATGTAAAAACTTATTCTGGCTAGTATCCTTATGAAAACACCGAGTCTATAATTACATCACCAAGCTGTCAGGGACTAAAGAAGACGAGTATGAAAAGGTGAATTATTTTTGTTTTAAAGTTTAAAAGATTTACAGATTAAAACGTGTTTTACTGCAATTCATAAACATGTTAAGACTGAAACAATTTTAAGATGGTTCCAGAAAGGCATCATACACTGGTGTGACCAAGGGGATCAATCACAGCTCCCCCGCCCGTCACCACCTTGTATATGTGCCCGTCGCCCATAACACGCGTAAAAGCGGGAATTAAAATACTCATAGACAGTGTGGGGGACCATCCCAATTTGGATACACCTCGGTATAAAATCTTGACTACGCCAATGGCTTCATAATTATTATTTTTATGCCTTTGGGGTCTGCTGCAGTTTTTAGTCTATGTATTCGTGATTGAAATTTCAATTTGAGTATGGTTCGTATACAAACAATTGCCTTTCACCACTTCTGTGTGTTAATGCTGAACTGCACATTTTCACCCCTTCTGTGTGTTAATGCTGAACTGCACGTTTTCACCCCTTCTGTGTGTTAATGCTGAACTACACGTTTTCACCACTTCTGTGTGTTAATGCTGAACTACACAATAAAATCATCGCATTATGAAAACAATGCAATGTTTTGAATCCTTGTTTTCCCCCAATCGATTTACACCAGAATGTATCGCGTTTACGCCTAGTCTGCACTGTCCGGTCAATCGAACCGAAATTAAATCATACGGGTCAATCAACATGACATAATTTCAACTTGAATGGCTATCGGACGTACGTGCACCATAAACTCTTTTACGTATATTATTATACTGCCATCGTGGCAGTTGTATGAGCGATAATGGTAGCGGTGGTCGAGTTATTGCTGATAAACTTTCTTAGTTTTGGAATTTACTGCGAATGCCCCCCTCTCCGCCCCCACCCCCCAAAAAACAACAACCCCACAACACAACAACAACACAAAAACAAACAAACAATAAAACACCACCAACAACAACGTAAACTGTATCGATCTTTACTGATTAATAACTTGGAAAGTATTTATACCAGGATACTAATATTTTGCACCTGATATATAGGTATTACCCATTTGTGGTAAAAAAAATGTTTTTACATAATTCATGTTACTTTATATATTTATATTGGTGGGGGTTTTTTTGGTAGTTTTTTCAGTCTACTCTCAGATAAGAAAACTGTTATTGACTGAAGGTTACTATTGTTTGTGCAGATTTCTGAAAAACGACGGTTTACGGGTGTATTTATGGTTTTTACGGGTCTTGACTTCATTGTCTGTCGGTCGTCCTTCAGTAAGGTCGTGTTTCATGCGTCACGTAGTAACCAAAACCAAAGCACAAACCAACATCACGTCTGTATTCGCTTGAACTTTACGAAGTCACGAAGTTCTAAAGGAGAGGGGAACGACCTACCCATATTTTGCGGTTTTTCGTTGATGTATATCTACGTGTATATCTGTGTATACATGTACCTGTATTAATATTTGGCGGTTTTTCGTTGATGTATATCTACGTGTATATCTGTGTATACATGTACCTGTATTAATATTTGGGGTTTTTTTCTCAACGATTTACAAAATCTGGACTCGGAAACGTCGGAAGCTGTCTGCAACATTAATTCACGTGCTTATAATCCAATTAAGGTTCAAGCTGTTCTGGGCACACACATCAGCTAGCTGGATTGTCTGCCCAGGACAGTGGGTTAGTGATTAGTTATCAGAGGTTAGTAATAGAGAAACGGTGTAGTGGTCTGACACCTACCCATTGAACCGTTAAACTCACTCTGGGTTGGAGCCAGAATCGCGATGCGAACCCAGTACCTACCAGCCTTAAGTCCGATGGCTTAACCACCGAGGCCGGTGCCTGCAACAGGAGTGGGTGGGTTGTTATAGTTTACTTCGCCTTTAAAGAAAGAGGTGGAGGTGCAATATATAATCTTCAGTGTATAGGGTAATGCCCCATGTCACCCATATCGGATCTGACGCCTATACCCTTCCAACAGGTTTAATGTAATTAATAAATGATGTTCCAGCCAGTGCACCACGACTGGTATATCAAAGGTCGTGGTATGTACTACCCTGTCTGTGGGATGGTGCATATAAAAGATACCTTGCTGCTAATCGGAAAGAGTAGCCCATGAAGTGGCGACAGCAGGTTTCCTCTCTCAATATATTTGTGGTCCGTAACTATATGTCTGACGCCATATAATCGTAAATAAATTGTGTTGAGTGCGTCGTTAAATAAAACATTTCATTTCATTTAATAAATGAGGTTTACATACAGTAATGTAAAATAGTTTTGCCTTATTGCCACTTTCATAACAGCAACATGAGGTGGTGTTCTGGCATGAGGGTGGCTATCTGAAAATATTCGTGGTCGACCTATGTCGATTTTTGGCACGGTAGTTGTCAAGGGAAAGCACTTCCTCAAACTAGTAGTCACCCGACCTTCTCGATGCTGTATTTTTCGCAGAATATATTCTAACATAGAAATTATATTGAACTGCATGCAATAATTAAAGGTCATGTGCAACCGGTAGGAAATTGTATCGAACTGCATGGAATCATTAATGGCCATGTGCAACCGGTAGGAAATTGTATTGAACTGCATGCAATCATTAATGGTCATGTGCAACCGGTAGGAAATTGTATTGAACTGCATGCAATAATTTAATGGTCATGTGCAACCGGTAGGAAATTGTATTGAACTGCATGGAATCATTAATGGTCATGTGCAAATGGTGGCGTACAACCTGTACCTATTGTTCTAGGGGAAATGTAATACGTAGTTTGTGTACTTATTGTGATAGGAAGGAAATGTTTATTTAACGACGCACTCAACACATTTTATTTACGGTTATATGGCGTCGGACATATGGTTAAGGACCACACAGATATTGAAGGAGGAAACCCGCTGTCACCACTTCATGGGCTACTCTTTTCGATTGGCAACAAGGGATCTTTTATATGCACAATCCCATAGACAGGATAGCACATACCACGGCCTTTGATGTACCAGTCGTAGTGCACTGGCTGGAGCGAGAAATGGCCCAGTGGGCCCACCGACGGGGATCGATCCCAAACCGACCGCGCATCAAGCGAGCGCTTTACCACTGGGCTACATCTCGCCCCTTTATTGTGATAGAACCATCAGTGAGTGTACATTCTGTACTGTTGTTCTGGAGTCCTGGAAGACTTAGGTCAATTGCCGGTATATACCTAAGATATGATATATTTTATTTGTGTAAATGTACAAAAACTATCAATTGTTGAATTGGAATAACAACACCTAACCAACTACGGTCTTCTTGTGATTATGTATTGTCAATGTATTGTCACGACATCAGTTGCAGTTCTTTTGTTAACATGACTTATCTTTTACTTTGCTTGAATTGACAAGTGCATTTGTTAGCAGAATGGAGTGAAAACAACTTTTGCAAACACGCTCATCGAATCCGTTTAGTTTTAATTACTGGTTGATGGGTGCGCAGTCGTATCTTAACCAAGTCTATCACAGATTTGAAAAGTATGGCTGCCTGGAATAAAGTTCAGGCAAACTATTAAATGTTTATTGCTGTAACATGACCATCGGAGTCCATAAGATTACAGGATCGCGTGTTTATTAGATATATGATACATCCAGTGTATATATGTGTGTGTGTATATATATATATATATATATACTCTTTAAAAAAAGTAGGGGAACTCTAATAAGAATTTACCATTGCCCAAATTGTAAGGTATATTAGCTGTGGGGAATGGTTATATGATAATAGTGAATTAATTGGGCAAACATTACAACCAGTAGTTCAGTATTAGAGTAGTTTTTATGACCACCAAAGATCTTGAAGGACGATTGGGGTCAGAAGTGAAATTTGAAAGTTGACGGGTTTTTTCATCAGTAAATTGCAAATTCAAACAAATAAAATGACTAAAAACAAAACAATAACAACTGTATGATCAACAGAATGAAAACGAATGACAGAAATAATGTTCCACAGTGATTAATCGACCTTCCTGGAAATTGTCAAAATCCAGAATGACACCCCACGCACGTGTACGGGGCAACTGCGTGATGCACGTGCAAACTATGGAATGTGTTTCGGTGTGTTGAGTATCTATACACTCCGTGGTAAAAAAAAATCTCGATGATTTTCTCTTTTTTTGGTACAGGATTTTAAATATTTCCAACTTAAAATTTATGCAGGTGTCGCGAAATATATTCGCCCCCCTAGAAAATCGCCGGCCGGCGGATTTATTTCTCGCCCCCCTCCAAATATTTTCGCCCCCCCCCCCCCCCCCCCCCCCCCCCATATAATGTGTTATATATAGGACGATGATCTATTTCTACCATAGTCCATACGCATACAAATTATCTGCTGTCTTTAATAGTCATCGAAAAAAGAGAGAAATATCCTTATTTATTACATATCCATTCAATCTTAGTATAGTAATAAAGACCATTCCGATCCGTGCAATTAAAAAATCTTTTATTGAACATATGTCCAATAAAAGCCTGAACTATTTTTGGGGGAATGCCCCATATTATTGTTTGAGAGTTAGCTCCCTTGAATGTTTATTATTATTTTATTATTTTATTAATTTTAAAATAAATAAATAAACTAAAGAAGGTATGTAATAAATACAGAACTTCACATACGTTTTTTTCGTTCCTATTTATTGCACTTGTTTATTGTGCGCAAGAATATATACCACTCGACCGCTACGCGGTCTCGTGCTATATATTATTCTTGCGCACAATAAACTCGTGCAATAAATAGGAACGAAAAAAACCGTATGTGAAGTTCTGTGTATATATTACACTTTTTGGAAACAGTTCTCAAGCGAATTACTCTCTAATTATATAACATTACATTAGAAGAATACCCTCTATTTTACCTTTAGTTTACACTGTCTATGATTATAATTAATTTCTATCTATAGTATAGAGACTATAGACGATATTTTATTTCTTTATTTCATTTGTGAATGCAGTGCCCCGATTTCCTCCATAAGGTATTCATACGTCATGCATTTTAAAACATTTCAGAAAGACATGAATCCATGGATATGATTTGAATAAAAACATATACTCTCCGTCAAATATATAAAACTCAGATAATATGTTTCGCTTGTAGTGACGACTTCTATTGTAAACTGAATTATATAATTATAGGGGTCACTTTATTATCCATTATACAAGTGATTCTACTGATGTAGTGGCGTATATGTAAAATATCATCTAAGAACATCATTTTAGTAGCGTTATAACAGATATAAAATGTTTAGTACCACCACATTAAGACAGGTGTTTACTGTTTGCAGAAAGGAAACAAACAATTCTTGAAGAAGTATCTAGCTATAAACTTTCATTATATTTGCTTACAAATATTTGACAATTCAAATGCATAATTAATAGGCTACATTATTCCAGTAACTGAAGTTGGATGTGTGCGTGTGTATGTGCGTGTGTTTATCTTTGCGAGGGTCTGTATCATATGTGTATATGTATGTATATGTGCGTGTGTGTGTCTATGTATGTGTGTGTGCGCGTGTGTGGCATGCTCACGTGTATAAAACATAACAGTGATATAAATATGTTCAACAATAATTTACCTGAATATTGTTCATTAAATGACGGAATAACTAAAAATGAGTAAGGGGCGAATATTTTATGGGGGTGATTCTATTTCGTGGGTCGGGGCGATTCTATTTCAAGGGGGGAGGTTTTATTTCGAAATAGATTCGCCGGGGGGCGAAAGAGGGCACACACATTAAAAAAAAAATCGTATTCAACGAATAAAATAATTATACCAAGTATAAATGTAGTACAAATTCCAGGCGCGTGTGCAGGATTTGGATTTTTAGCACGAGGGTGTGGCGACCGACGTTTATGGGGGTGGGGTGGGGTCGAATCATGGCCCCCGGAAAATGTTTTGAGAAATGTTTTTTGCTTAAGCAGGGATGGGTTTCGACCATGAATGAATGAATGTTTAACGACACAGAAATACATCGAGTATTTTGCTGCCAAGCAGAGGTACGGTAAGTACATCAATGAATTGATGATCAGCATCAATATACAAATTAAAAAGTGGAATTAAAATTGTGCAAAGAACTGTGAAATGTTTTTACAGATAGGTAAAATTAAAAATTTTAATAAAATTTTAATACATGTTCAGTGTGGAATCTTCCACATTTCGTATGCCAAGACTACACTCCACCAAAATATAGCGTCTCGTCACAGTACACCGACAGTGCTCACAACGAGGCAGAGGATTCTTCTTCAAAATAAATAAATGAATGTGTGAAGTATATATTATTGATGCGAGCATGACACAAGACAATTTTTTCCTTCCTATACCGCCTGTAGGACTGCCACTCTCCAATGACTGGCTTGGCATACTGAAGCTTATTCACATCATCTTGCCGAGTTGAATATATACATTGGTTAATGTTGTATTTTAGATGAGTGTAAGGCACACCAACCCTGACATGAGGCAAATCCAAAGCAGACTTTCGTTACATCTGATGCCAGTAGCCTATGGCTGGACACTCAATACAATTATAATGGATTTATTGGTAATGGATACTTTTGTATCACCATCCCAGTTAAGGAATGTTCCAGCTTTATATATTTTGAAGATATGAAAGTGAGTCCAAAATAATAATATATTTGGATGCCATGAAATCATTAATTTCTTCCAGGGCTTTAATGATTGCCCAAGTTTCAGCAGATATAAATAGATGCTGAATCAGGCAATCTCGTGGAAACTGTATAGTCCGTTTGTGTCAAACGGGGACCGTAAAAAAGAGTAAAGTTTGTTTTATTTAACGACGCCACATGAGCACATTGATTTTTTTATCTTATCATCGGCTATTGGACGTCAAACATATGGTCATTCTGACACTGTTTTTTTTAGAGGAAACCCGCTGTTGCCACATAGGGTACTCTTTTACGACAGGCAGCAAGGGATCTTTTATTTCCGCTTCCCACAGGCAGGATAGCACAAACCATGCCCTTTGCTGAACCAGTTATGAATCACTGGTCGGTGCAAGTAGTTTACACCTACCCATTGAGCCTTGCGGAGCACTCACTCGGGGTTTGGAGTCGGTATCTGGATTAAAAATACCATGCCTCGACTGGGATGCGAATCCAGTACCTACCAGCCTATAGACCGATGGCCTAACCACGACGCCACCGAGGCCGGTTTAAACGGGGACCGATGAATTGGTTTACAACTATATACATGTACTAAATAATGCTTATTAAGTTTTAAACCCACACCAACTCTCATAAATAAATAAAAATAATGTAAATAAAAAAAGGTTTCTTAAAAAATTGCAATCAAAATATATGGAGTAAATTTCAGATTTAATACAGGGGTGAAGACAAGACGTTAGAACAGTCAAGGTATGCAGCCTCTCTTGCATTTATTACCGAAGTCATTGATAATGCAATACACAGAGACAGAAACTGTTCAATTTGGTGGTAATTTGTAAATAAACTTTTTGAAAATTTAATCTGAATTGTTTGTTTTTTTATCATAAAATGTTATTAGAGTATAAGTTTAAAACTGAATGTTAGTAAGATATGTTTCATCATTATAGATTTGCATGCTAATTCGTCGGTTTCCTTTTGACACAAACTATTTCACAAGCCACATAATTTCCATCCCGTTATCCATCCGTACAGACAGCAATGCAATCATGGTACCTGTCTTGAATTACCATGAAGTGTTGTTTTAAATAACTCCTATAATTATATTAAGATGTAACATTACATTTGAGCTACTAAAAACATTAGGATGGTCAGAAACACACTGAATATATAGACATCGAATTTAATTGCATTTATTATGCAATTTCAGTCGGTATAAAGATGTATTAGTCGAAACAATGTTATGTTCCTTTTTGTTTAATGAGAGAGAGAGAGAGAGAGAGAGAGAGAGAGAGAGAGAGAGAGAGAGAGAGAGAGAGAGAGAGAGAGAGAGAGAGAGAGAGAGAGAGAGAGAGAGAGAGAGATGGAGATGGAGAGAGAGAGAGAGAGACATAGAGACAGACAGTGAGATACAGACATATATAGAGAATCAGAGAGAGAGAGAGAGAGAGAGAGAGAGAGAGAGAGAGAGAGAGAGAGAGAGAGAGAGAGAGAGAAAGAAAGGGGGGGGGGATAAATACAGAAAATGGGAAAGTTAGCCAGTATCACAGAGTAAAGATAGAATGAGAGGAAACCTGCCGCAAATGCAGAAACCTAAGGAATCTTTCATATTATATTCTGTTTCATAGACAGAGCAGTATATACCACGTAATTTTACATACCAGTCATGTGACACTAAATGGGGCAGATGAAATTACATTTTTGGACCTCTTTGTATTACGCTATTGGCAGATTAATTTATTACATCACTGGGGGCAATTTCACAAAACATCGTAAGTTTACGTCTGCGACTAGCAGTTATACCGGGCAAGTATTTGGCATCTATTTCACGAAGAAAATTACATCATTATGGAAAATAGAGCATTTTGAGGACAAACGAGAATGAAATATGTGCATTTCTAACTGTATAATAGTAAAACAAGAAAGTGGTTTAGTCGTAGATTTACGTTTACGTGCAAAACGTGGCTTACGGTGTTTTGTAAAATTGGGTTCTGGACCACTTTGAACGATTTAGTAGCATTCCACTTTGAGATCTTATTGGTAATAGAATCTAATGGATGCATATACTGAATGTTAAACACTTCATAAACATTTCTTTTAAATATAAAAAAAACAAGGAACCGTTCTAGAATATTAAAATTTGCATAACCTTTTTTAACGATAAAATATCTTTTAAATATATATATATATATATATATATATATATATATATATATCAATCAAATTCTCTAACTGAACAATTGCAGACCAGTTTTCTATTTTTATAATACGTATACTGTATAATGTAAAGTATTTTACAGGGGACCGGGTATCACAGTCACGAGCTGTAAATTACAACAAACAATGAAACTGACTGACATATAGAGATTGCGAAATATAAACCAGTGCAGTTAAAACACAAATTAAAATACAACATAAGAAAGGTCGATGATGACAGAAGAACAGCTGAGCTGAAGTTAACTTTTTATTAAGGACTGTTACATTCACACTGTTGTATCATCTTGCAGAATTTGGGCGACCTTGAACAGAAATTAATGCCGAAATTAGTGACAAAATATCTACGATTACAGTTTTTCATATACAAGTAAATGTGTGTCACATCTGACTTCAGTTTTCTACTTCTTAAATAACTACATATATATATAAATAAATATAACATAATCGGATATATATATATATATATATATATATATATATATATATATATATATATATCGGGTGGCCCACCAAAAACGATAACCCTACTGAATATAGAATATTTTTAAAAAGTATAGTCACTGTAAAGTTGATATTTGACACCCATTACTATATGAATAATTGTCATATTCAGTGAACATTTTAGGTCCATAGGTCAAATATTGTTAAACTAGCAACAGATTCAAAATTGTAAGTTTTTTTTTTTAAAACGTCGCTTAAAGATAAGTGAAATGCTAAAGTGATACACATGCCAAGCAGGCATACGACTCGTAGATCAAATACTTTTTTTCACCTTGAGAAAATGTGAATGTAATATAATCTCTCTCTCTCTCTCTCTCTCTCTCTCTCTCTCTCTCTCTCTCTCTCTCTCTCTCTCTCTCTCTCTCTCTCTCTCTCTCTCTCTCTCTCTCTCTCTCTGTGTGTGTGTGTATGTGTACCATTCTCTGTCGCTTTGATGATTGTCCACAGCCCAGTGGTAAAGCGTTCACGTGATGCGTAGTCGGTCTGGGATCGTTCCCCGTCGGTGGGTTCATTGCGCTATTTCTCGCTTCACCCAGTGCACCACGTCTAGTATATCAAAAGCCGTGGTATGTGCTATCCTGTCTCTTGGATGGTGCATATAAAAGATCACTTGCTACTAATGATAAAATGTAGCGCGTTTCCTCTTTAACACCATGATAAAATTATCAAATATTTGACATCCAATAGCCGATGATTAATGAATCAATGTGCTCTAGTTGTGTCGTTACACAAAACAAACCTTTTTGGGTGATTGTGGGGCACTTGTATTATTGTATGAGACGGCCCCTGGAAGACGGAATGGCGGAGTGGGCGAGTACAATATAGCTCGGCGAACTTAGAATTCTGCTGTCCGGAGTTTACCGAAGCTTAGCTGAATGTGGGTGCTGTCGGGTTTCTTTCTGTAGTGTGTGTATTAGTGATTAATATCTGATTTTTTTTAAATCTAGTTACTCGAAAATGTTCGATGTAAATGTATTTAACGTCAAACATAGGATTGTTGTGGTATTAGAGCGGAAATCTTTGACTACTTTTTGGTGGTCGGCGATTGCCAAAAAAATACATAGCTTAGTATCTGACTGTAATGAGAGCGTATTTATGTCCAAATGTCCGTCTAGCTCTCTCTTACAGTCAGAGTACTGGGGCTAGGTGGGACGTAACCCAGTGGTACAGCGCGCTCTCAATGCGCGGTCGGTCTGGGATCAAAACTTAAATTTGAATTGTCCGACTTAAAATCAATAATGTGACTCAAATTTCAAATACAATTAAAGGTGTTGTATGCATACAAATATCTTTAAAATAAATACCATGACATGATGTCCATTCAACATATTTATTTAAATAAATAAATAAAAATCAAACAAAATTATTGTTAAAAGCATTTCCATTTTGTTCTCTCGATAATAAGACATCACGTTTGACACTATCAGTAACAAAACACTGCAGTAGTTCTGCCATCCCAACTTCAAATATCCTATATAAGCTAACGCCTGTTAGCCAATTCCCAGACCGCTACTGTTTTTGAACGGCAGTAAATATTGTTTAAACCAAATATTCATCCTATGGACATGAAGCACATAAACAGCTGAGAGATCTGTAATACAATCACCAACTTTCTGAATTTCATGCCCGCTATATTATTTAAAATTGTATATTGAAAAACAAATACTCACGATGTTTTAGACTTTTCAGATGCCTTGGATTCAAAAGAGCAGGAACTTCACCATCGTACTCAAATGCAGTATTTATAATACCAACATTTAACGACTGGCAGTTTCTCTTATAACTATCTTGCATGCGAATACTGTCCGAATTTGAATGTGATTCCATCATGAAAGAGAAAAATAATAAGTTCCAAGTATTATTGATCACTTTAGGAGGAAAGATATGGTAAGCGAACCTCCAGACCTGTAGGCGCCAACCATTCTGTTGATACTATGAGTCCATCTCATCTCTCCCTAACATATTCATTACATGGTGTCAAACATTGCTGTTCTCTTCTGTTTACACAGGGTTACTTTCTTGACATGCTAAAGATGCATTGTTTTTTTTGTAGGGCGAATCTTAAAAAATATATATTGTTTGCTATAATCCTCTGACTCATACACATGTAATTTCTCTTTTTTTTCTTTTTCTTTTCTTTTTTTCTTTCTTTTTTTTTAAATATAAATTTTCATAAATACCAACCGTCTAACTAATAAACTTATATGTAAGGTTACAGTAAACTAAATATTTTCAAGAATGGCCTACGGTGAAGCTCGTATTTAGTTCGTGTATGTGCTTATGCCGTTAGGTGGTAGTGTTGATGTGGGGAGGTGGTGTGGACATGCATGCGCATCCAATGAAAATTGCTGCTGCCTTCAACCACAAAGCCCATGTCTTCGTTCTGACAGGCCTTTCTTTTCCTAGGACCTTTCAAACTGTCATGCACTGGCGTATAGTTTCAAGATGGCGGATCTTGTCACCATGCGACATGGTCAAACATCAGTTCATAAATACACATTGTTATTCTTGTTGGAAAGACAATTACAAAACATATCCGTTTAGGTCTACAAGAATCAACATTATGATTATTTATTTCTATTATTATCATTTGGGGTTTTTTATTTTATTTTTTTATTTTTAAATAACAAAACTATGACATTATAAACAATACAAACGGCCTCGGTGGCGTCGTGGTTAGGCCATCGGTCTACAGGCTGGTAGGTACTGGGTTCGGATCCCAGTCGAGGCATGGGATTTTTAATCCAGATACCGACTCCAAACCCTGAGTGAGTGCTCTGCAAGGCTCAATGGGTAGGTGTAAACCACTTGCACCGACCGGTGATCCATAACTGGTTCAACAAAGGCCATGGTTTGTGCTATCCTGCCTGTGGGAAGCGCAAATAAAAGATCCCTTGCTGCTAATCGGAAAGAGTAGCCCATGTAGTGGCGACAGCGGATTTCCTCTCAAAATCTGTGTGGTCCTTAACCATATGTCTGACGCCATATAACTGTAAATAAAATATATTGAGTGCGTCGTTAAATAAAATATTTCTTTCTTTCTTTTTTTATAAACAATACTTAGCAAGGCTGTAGGAAGTGACCAGGCTTCGATCTGACCAATATTTCACCTGATTTTTAATTTTAAAACAACAACAGAACACATGCTGCATGGTATAGTTAAATATATATATATATATATATATATATATATATATATATATATATATATATATATATATGTGTGTGTGTGTGTGTGTGTGTGTGTGTGTGTGTGTGTGTGTAAGGGTGTGGATATTATCTCTTGCCATCCATATGTAGTGGAGCCACAATATGCCTTACCAATAATTGCTGGCTTGCTATGAGCATGTGTAACTTTTAACTTTGTTTAAACAAATTTTATTTTCACGAACAATATTTCAGTCTTGCACATAATGCACCCACAAGTGCTCAGTACGACCACTTCTTTGCGCCTGTACGCTAATGACATACATGTAGATTAAAAGACGTCAAGCCCAAGCTTCATTCTGTGTAAGCTGGTGTAGACACTTCTTTCTGTGTAAAGGCTCATGTAGCCCGAGCGCAGCGCGAGCGTGTGGTCCTACTATTGCGCCTGATGTGTATGCACTGCATATGCGTTACTACGCAGCTTGTGTTTAGGGCAGATACACCAACTGCGTTTCAGCTGGCCGCATGCGTTTTGCAGATGCACGCATCCAGTGTTCTCTTTGACACAAACGTATTTCGATTTTTTTTGTTTAACCTTATCGCACGCACATGTCGCATCCGGTCTATATAAGCCTTAAGACTGATTTCTTTACCTCACCTCGCTCCAGCCAGTGCACCACGACTGGTATATCAAATACCGTGGTATGTGTTATCTTGTTTGTGGGATGGTGCATATAAAAGATCCCTTGCTGCTAATCGAAAAGAGTAGCCCATGAAGAGGCGACAGCCAGTTTCCTCTCTCAATATCTGTGTGGTCCTGTGACGGAACATGCGCTTAATTTTGTTTTCGCCTGTGGCGATATTAATTGTGTTAGAGGGCCGTGCGCAGTTCAATTGCACTTAGTCCAGGTGGGCAACTTGTTACGTAATACTTCTGCGCGACGGTCGTCGAGCTGTACTTTCTAATACACACCCAGCTAGGTGCGGAGGCCATGTGGCGAGTAGTTACGTAATACCTCCGCGAGTGCGGTTTTTACAACCGTGATTTGGCGACGATCGGCGTCATTAAGTCTGGCGATCATAGAAAAATATGCCGTCGTGGTCGTGGTGGAAACTCACATGATAAGATTCGGTGCCGCGATGTACCCCCAGGCGATATTCGATTTATAATAAATAGCTAGTGTTTTAGAGATATCGAGGGGAACCATTTTGGAGGTATCCAGGGGAACGGTCGTCGTCCACTGAACGATCTATATTAGTTCAGACGGGACTTTGGTAAATATATATTTTCTGCTCTGTGTATAACCTTGATATGATTGATGTGACTTTAAATATTGTAATACTGTATTATACCAATATTATTAGACGGTGCTGCCGGTCATCTGACGCAGTATTCTGTAGGCTCACCGTTCTGATATATATATATATATATATATATATATATATATATATATATATATATATATATATATATATATATATATATAAAGCTTAGCAAGTCATCCTAGAGGACCTAGGTAAACTGTAGGTTATTGTCTTTATTGTGATAGGTACCAGTATTAATTCTGTATTACAAGGTTATTGAATGAGTAGTTAGGGTTAATTAAAAATTAACCAGTTAGGAATAGTGTTGTAATTCCTTTATTAATTAAATTCCCCTGGAAGCGTTTCTCCATTATCGCACTTGTGGGTGTTGTGTCACGGTGAAGTGATTATCATATTGTGTAAACTAGACACCTAGAGATTAACTAATTAAGCGATCAGTTCTGGGTTGTTATTAGTGTTGTTATTAATGCGGCAGTACATTTGTCAGCGTAGGTTAATACAGATTCCAAAGAGTATTGTGTTTTTGTTGTGTTTTCTAGTGAACTAAACGTGCTATATTATATATACTTTATATAAGATCTTATCTCTGATCATACCTTGAGACGAGCCACAGCCTGTTACAGAGAGATCTAATAGATATACAGTTAGGAGAGATATTTGGACAATCGTGTTTCATTCAGTTACGGGTATTATAGGATCCCCGTGACAGGTCCTTAACCATATGTCTGACGCCATATGACCGTAAATAAAATGTGATGAGTGCGTCGTTAAATAAAACATTTCCTTCCTTTACCTCACATACTAACAGTTCGTTTTTCAAAACAGTTCCAGACGGCAAGGTTTCTTTCACCAAAATGTACTTTAACACGTATTATTCCCCTCTATGTATTTCAATCAAGTGATACTATTTTAAGCTTTCGGGTGACAGAACGTGGCTCAATATGAATCTGAACAGTTCGTGAAACAAGACGTAAGTTCAGTCAACCGCTTGTCGCTGACGTTCGCCTAGACTCGGGGAATCGGGTACTCTATTAACGTGCCCATATCCCTAGGGTTCAGGCACGCCCACCTCGGATTCAGTGTCTGACTTCGCCAATGGCCCCTGCGCGTGCTGTAACCTCACCGTGGTGCAGGGGTGTAACATTCTCTTTGAGAATGGCCAATACAGCACAAATTGAAGTTTAGAGTAAAATTCGGTGTCCGTAAAATTCTGTGATATTTGTATTTGTATTTTTGCACAGTTCTTTACACTGTTTTTGTTTAAACCTTGAATTTTTATATTGATGTTGATCATCACTTTATTTATTTGCATTACCATAGTTTGACACCCAATGGCCGATGTGTTTTTCGTGCTGGGGTGTCGTTAAACATTCATTCATTCATTCATTCATTCATTCGCCAATGGCTGACTCCGGGGCAGGAGGCACGCCTAGACTGATTTCTACGCTACACAGTAAACCGAATTATCACTTCGGGATCCAATCAAATAGTTCGTGATCGTTAGCGAAACGTTTGCTGGCTGAACATGGGGAAGTATTAGGTTCCGCTTTATTGATGATCCACTAATCAGTGTTGTTTTTTATATTCTAAGCAGAACGATATTCTAAACACATCATTAAGTCAAATAGTTACATGACTATTTGCTCATCGCTGTATGTGACATAAGTGTAAATTTAATATAAATATAAATATGCATGTGTATTTGTAATGTTTGTACATAATATGGTTTTGAAAATGTGTTGATTTGCAGCCGGTAACAATTACTTTGCCCTTTAATATAATGTAATGCTAGTCGAACTACTTACAATTTTTTTTTATAGATTAAAATAACGTTGAATTGTACATAGCAGTAATTCCAGGAATAATATAATAATTGGTATAGACTAATATGACAAACATGATATCAACACGTTTAAAATATTCATTATTTTGTTTCATAGGCGTATGGGGCTCCTATTCTTGTAGTGTGTACGTGTGTGTGTGTGGGGGGGGGGGGAGGGGGGTAGGCAAATGTTTGTCCGAATTAAACGAAGATGTCAAAATCTGGAAGGAAAAAAATGTTTTATTTAACGACGGACTGAACACATTTTATTTACGGTTATATGGCCTCAGACATATGGTTAAGGACCACATAGATATAGACAGAGGAAACCCGCTGTCGCCACTTCATAGGCTACTCTTTTCGATTAGCAGCAAGGGATCTTTTATATGCGCCATCACATAGACATGATGGTGCATACTACGGCCTTTGTTACTCCAGTTGTGGAGCACTGACTGGAACGAGAAATAGCCCAATTGGGCCACCGACGAGGATCGATCCTAAACCGACCGCCATCAACTGAGCGCTTTACCACTGAGCTACGCCCCCCCCCCCCCAAAAAAAGGAGAAAAAAAAGGATTTA
Organism: Gigantopelta aegis; assembly: GCF_016097555.1. Classification (NCBI taxonomy): domain Eukaryota; kingdom Metazoa; phylum Mollusca; class Gastropoda; order Neomphalida; family Peltospiridae; genus Gigantopelta; species Gigantopelta aegis. The sequence goes on from NC_054701.1 coordinate 81,674,113, forward strand.
AACAATATTTTATTTCCGCAAATCAAATGTACAGCGGTTTGGGATTGGTGTGTGTGTGTGTGTGTGTGTGTGTGTGTGTGAGAGAGAGAGAGAGAGAGAGAGAGAGAGAGAGAGAGAGAGAGAGAGAGAGAGAGTGTGCGTGTGCGTGCGTGTACGTGCGTGTGCGTGTATGTGTGTGTGTGTGTGTGTGTGTGTGTGTGTTTTCTACATAAAACACCACAACCAACAGTTCAGTAATTTAATGACATGTTTCGGCATGTTTATCTTTTACAAATTAACAATATTTATATATTAGGGCCCAGGTCAGAACCTTGGGGGACGCCGGCAGGAACAGTCTTCGTGTGCAAAATTAATTGTGTAATACGGTACTACATATTGTATTTGGGGCGGGACGTAGCCCAGTGGTAAATCGCTTGCCTGATGTGCGGTCGGCCTAGGATCGATCCCCGTCTGTGGGCCCATTGGGCTATCTCTCGTTCCAGCCAGTGCACCACAAATGGTATATCAAAGGCCGTGGTATATGCTATCCTGTCTGTGGGATGGTACATATAAACTGTAACTTTTATGGTTTTCAATCAGATATATAGCTTTCAAACCATATCAATATTCCTTTTATCCCAACTTTTTTCAACTTGAATTAGACGCTTGTGCCAAACTCTATCACATGCTTTACTTTTTAGGGCATTCAGCAGGTTTTATGGTAAACATTTGGAGGCTATATCTACTAAATACATTATGCATACTTTTTCATCTCTTTGCTGAAACTCTTGCACTGTTATTATATTTTCATCTGCTGTAATGGCAGTACTCATGACGGGTGCTACCGGTGAAGCAGGATATGCTCACCTTTCGCGAACACCTGATATCATCAACTGTACTTATTCTAATGAACTTTGTCCAGTGTTAGTCTTGATTTAGTAAACTAGTTTGAGAGTGGCAGTCCTCTTTTTGGCGGTGCAAGAGGGATAAAATCTCAAGTAAAGGATATCCTCGGGAGTGGCTGTTTCACTATAGACAAAAATAGATAAAAATTAATAGAATCAACGACTATTTTACAAAAATGCCCATTCGATACGGCCCTGACCATGTATTACGGTTTTGTCGTTCAAGTGCATAACACAAAATACTGCTTTGACTTCCCTTCCTTCATCCACAGATTGAAAAATAAAATAATTTAGGTTCAGAATGGATTTACAGTTGAATCGCCTGGATTAAATCCAGATTGAATTGTTGTAGTACATGTAATATTATTTGTTCTAAAGAAATTAAAAATGTGTTTGGAAATGCATTTTCCCTAAAGTTTAGAAAGATTACTTGTTAATAAAATGGGTCTAGATTGATTTGTAAGTTCGTGAATACTACCTTTTTATGAATAGTAAGTTTCCAATGAGACGAAAACTAGGAATGAAGGGTAGATTAAATAGTCGAGTTAGGATATAAGAGAGTTCTTTAGCTAATATTTTTAGTAGGCTATTACTAGTAAGGCAGGATCGGATGATTGGATATATCGAGAGAATTTAGAATAATTTCCACTTCAGTTTGCTCAGACTTTTATATTAATAAGAAAGGTTTCAACTTATAATGGACAGGAAACAAATATTACGTCGAGGGTCCTTTTACTCTTTTGTGTGATACATATCTATAGGTGCTTTAACTAACTGGAACAATGGGAACGGGTACATATATGATCATGTTTATTGTTTATTATGTATGTTTCCATGTCCCAAGAATATAACACATAAAAAAGTCAAGTTACCACATAGCCTGATAAACAATTGTACCAACTGACATCAAACATCAAGTCTGGCAAAATATTTTTTTATTGGCTGTATCTCTCTTTTTAATCTCTGCGTCTGTCTGTTTCTCCCCCTCCCACCCACCATCTCTCTCATTCTCTCTATATCTCTTTCTCTTTGTCTCTCTCATTCTCTCTATCTCTCTTTCTCTTTGTCTCTCTCATTCTCTCTATCTCTCTTTCTCTTTGTCTCTCTCATTCTCTCTATCTCTCTTTCTCGCTATCTGTCTCTGTCTGTCTCTCATTCTCTCTCATGTTCATTCTCTCTCTCTCTCTCTCTCTCTCTCTCTCTCTCTCTCTCTCTCTCTCTCTCTTTCATTCTCTCTCTCTCTCTCTCTCTCTCTCTCTCTCTCTCTCTCTCTCTCTCTCTCTCTCTCTCTCTCTCTCTCTCTCTCTCTCTCTCTCTCTCTCTCTCTCTCTCTCGCTCTCTCTATGTTTGTCTGTTTATAATTCACTACTAATTGTTTTCATTGTTGTTGTTGTTTGTTTTCTTTGTTTGTTAGTTTGGGGGTTTTTTTTCTCTTGCAGTACGTCTGTAGAACTTGCTTTGGTACTGACTTACACAGGATTGTGGGGCGAGACGTCTCGGTCAAACAGGTACCAGGAACAAAACACTACTGCGTTTGGAAAAGAACTCTTTTGTGAATTGAAAACAGTTTTAGTCTCACCGTAAACAATTCTGGATATTTCATCATGAGCTGATGAAACGTGTCTGATGAAATTGTTAGTCACGTTTTACTTAAAACCACAGACAAAGGCTGCATCCAGTCATTGCAAAATTCAAAATGAAAGTTTCTCAAGTGATGCACTGCAGCTTTTCATCGTGGTATTCAAAATTTAAAGAACTCACTATCAAAAGGTAAGACCACGCTCACCACGTATGTAGTCCTAAATTGGATTTTAAAAATATTCCATTCAAGGGGGACTTTAGTGGTAGATCCCTCATGAATATTCCATGGTAAAGGGGGAGGGGTATATAGATGGTTTAATGGGTGGATGGGTAAAAGATTTGCATATGATTGGGTACACCTGCCTGTGGGTTTAGAGGGGATGAGGAATACATTCGTAACATTGAACTGTTACATTGTACCCAATGGCTTGCGGTGAACTCATATGAAAAACTTACTTGTATGGGGGAAAATGCAGTGAACTTGTATGGAAGACTTACTCGTATGGGGGTGCAGTGAACTCGTATGGAAATAAACTGATATATCCAATACTGTATAGCAACTTGTGTGTAGTTTTTATCAGTCCGACACGGGATGATGACCTGTATTTGAGCATTTCTCCCTAAACTAATCTGTTTACTTATTAAATTGACACCTATGCCCCAGTGGCGGATCAGAGTAATTTAACATACCACTGAATTCAATGCTTAAAACTAAAACTATAAAAAGTCGCTTCAAAATCCACCCTGTTAGTTTCTTTCCTGTCATGGACGGAGGAGCCGGCCAAGGCCGGCTTTGTGCCCATGACAGGCGTGCGCTACAACAGCTTGTTCACTCAGAGACCAGCCTCGGTGGCACAGTGGTTAAGCCATCGAACTACAGGCTGGTAGGTACAGGCTTCGCAGCCCGGTACCGGCTCCAACCCAGAGCGAGCTCTTAAGCTTAAACTTAAGGGCTCATTGGGTAGGTGTAAGGCCACTACACCCTCTTCTCTCTCACTAACCACTAACAAACTAAGAACTTAGTCAACTAACCCACTGTCCTGGTCAGGCAGTCCAGATAGCTGAGGTGTGTGCCCAGGACAGCATGCTTGAATCTTAATTGGATGTAAGCACGAAAATAAGTTGAAATCAATAATAAAAAACTTCACTCAGAACCATGGCAGACACACCTTGTGTGGTTTGTCACCGACCAGTAACAAGACGACGTCACGCTGTGGAATGCGACTGTGGTTGACACGCAAATATTTAACTGATGGTGACATAAATAAGAAGCATGTATACAAAATACACATTTAAGAGAAATATCAAAGTATATCTGCATATCCATACATTCCCATACGAGTTCACCGTTATTTTTTAACATACGAGTTCGTTTTCCATACAAGTTTTCCGTTCATACGAGTTAGTTTCCATACGAGTTCACCGCATCCCGTACCCAATCGTGTGCAAATCAAAGACAAAAACAATGCGGATGTTAATGCCGATGTGTATACTGTTCATATTTAGTACAAAGATACACCTCAGTATGATGTATTTAAATATGTAAAAAACAATGTAGGAAAAATATATATTTTTAAAAATTCACAGTTTTCACGTTCGGGCTGTATCCTCGTTTAATCGAAAACCGTACGACTAAGAGGAAATGGCTGGTGTGCATGCTCAGTCATGTCAGGCTATCAATTTAACGACATTAATGTTTACCTTGTTCAGTTTAGAAATAAAATGTATAAAAAGGTAAGTACATACTCGCATGTTATCCCTGTTCCATCAAGAAATGCACCAGGTGGTAAGAAAACGTCATTTTAAAAGCATTATCGAAAAACGTACTATGACATTATCAACGTAATGGCAACAACATAAAATCGGCTTTTCCCACGAAAAACAGTAACATGACAGTCACGTGGCCTGAAAGCGGCTATCCGGAAGTGACCAGTCATTACTCATTCAGCAGTGCTAGTAGACGTGTTTGGTTGTATGGATTCCGTTGTGCACCTGTTGCTGTTTAGGGATGCATTTGCATTGCATTCAGTAAGATTCCAGTGTGCAAATTAACTGTAATAATACACTTCATTGAGCATAAAACTTATTCTTACCTTTTTTCCCCCCGCATTTTTAAGGAAATTTGTTTTAAGTGTACTTCCGTAACAAGAAGTTGTTGTCGTATCAACGATAGAACATGTGTAGACATTACAAAGTACCCAGAAGTAAAATAATACGGTTTTCGATTTCGTACGGTTTTCGACAATTGGTGATACATAACGAAATCTGTATTCCCCGTCTGAGGAAGGAAACGTCAATTAAGTCAGTAAATATGGAATATACAAACATGAGATTTGGCACGAGGAAGCCTCTCGGTATGATGTATTTAAATATGTAACAAAAAAATGGGGTACAAAAAAAAAAAATATATATATATATATATTTTATATATTTAAATACATAATGCTTAGGTGTATGTTTGTGCCAGATGTGAACAATGTACGTCTCGGCATTAACATATGGATTCTATTTTGGTCTTCGGGTTACTTTCGGGGCATTGTTTGGTGAGGAAGATGAAAAACGTTATTAAACATTATTTTTGTTTTTTGCACCTTTTTTTAAACATATTTAAATACATCGTACTGAGATGTTTCCTTGTGCCAAATCCCATATTTGTATATGCCATATTTAATGACTTAATTGACGTTTCCTTCGGACGGTAAATACAGATTTCGTTGTGTACAGTCCGAAGATGAAAAATTCAATTTGTTTCTTTAAAAAATAGTTTTCCTACATTTATGTTTTTTAACATATATAAATACATCATGCTGAGGTGTATCTTTGTGCCAAATATGAACAATGTACACCTCGGCATTAACATCTGGGTTCTGTTTTTGTCTTCGGTAACTGTTGGGCTCCGGGCTGTAAATAGGCTGACCCTTACTTTTTTATCGTCTTTTTTTTTTTTGACATACAAGTGATACAGACACTATTTCAGAAGATAGGAGAGAAATTTAATACAAATAAGTGAAGTGAAGATTTGTCATGTTCCGTGATAACAAGCTCCTCGAGCCCTTGTCTGAACAGACATAGAAATGTGCACCTAGCACTAACAAGCCCCTAATCTAGCCAGTAAAATAGATTGGGTGTATTTTTGCTGAAAGTCTGATGAAGTCATCAAGTTATATAACAACCACCGGTAGATGGGGAGCATAGTAGGTGCCTCTTAACAATGCCAGAAGTAACTCTCCGAAGTGGTCAGACTAAACCCACAGCTAAAAGCTGATGGGGAATGGCAGGTGTATGGCACAGATAGCCACAAGAGATGAGCACCTTTAGCAGTTGGAGGGACAAGGACTGGAATGTGGAGGTGGACAGCAAGAGAAGTTGAAAGATATGAGGAGTTGCCAGATCGGGAAGAAATGAGATGGAATTCAAAGGAGGGAAAGGGGAAGTGGGATAAAAAAAAAAAGGAAGATAAATAGCCTTAATATTTTGGACCTAATCCAGTCTCAAAACCAAAATCACACAACAGACATCAAGACACCGACTTGTTAGTGGGGCGGGATGTAACCCAGTGGTAAAGTGCTTTCTTGATTCGCAGTCGGTCTGGGATCGATCAGTCGGACGGTCCATTGTGTCTCTTGTTCCAGGCCGTGGTATGTACTATCCTGTCTATGGGATGATACATATAAAAGATCCCTTGTTACTAATGGAAAAAATTTAGCAGGTTTCCTTTCTAAGACTATATTTCAAAATTAACAAATGTTTGACATCCAGTAGCCGAAATATTTGATTTTAAATATGATTATGATAGTGTTAACTTAAGGAACTGACAATTAATGTGTCATCAATATTTTAAAATGAAAGTGATAATAAGAATTTTCAGGTATTACTAAAGTGAGTACAGACGAGAACCGAACAACACTTGATTGGTAAACAGCAAATGGAACAAGAGGCGTTGATGTACAGTCTGATGCTAAAGTAAAACAAGTCAGTGCCTTGTTGTGTGATTTTGTTCTTTAAATCTGATCCAGTCAAAAATATTATGGTGACTAAAACTTACTACTACTACTACTACTAACAACTCTACTACTAACAACTAAGCTGTTAATCGAAAAGAATAGCTCATGGAGTGGCGGGTTTCCTCTCTCAATATCTGTGTGGTCCTTAACCATATGTCTGTCACCATATAACCGTAAATAAAATGTGTTGAGTGCGTCGTTAAATAGAACATTTCTTCTTCTCTGACTTGAGTCAACTTTCAGCAAAGAAAAGACCCATTTTGCTGACTATATTATTGCCTGTTCATATGTACATCAGTGCTCTATCACTGGGCCACAGCTTGTATATGCAGATGATCATAATGATCATGTTTAATTCATTCATTTCAACTTATTTTCGCCCTGGATTCATATTATTTGGCAACTAATGCCATTATTTTATAGTATTTAAAGTCGCCTAAACGGGACTTTGGTTGCATTTGGTTCCTGTATTCACTTGCATTAATAGTAATACGACTGGCCTCGGTGGCATCGTGGTTAGGCCATCTGTCTACAGGCTGGTAGGTACTGGGTTCGGATCCCAGTCGAGGCATGGGATTTTTAATCCAGATACCGACTCCAAACCCTGAGCGAGTGCTCCGCAAGGCTCAATGGGTAGGTGTAAACCACTTGCACTGACCAGTGATCCATAACTGGTTCAACAAAGGCCATGGTTTGTGTTATCCTGTCTGGGAAGCGCAAATAAAAGATCCCTTGCTGCTAATCGGAAAGAGTAGCCCATGTAGTGGCGACAGCGGGTTTCCTCTCAAAATCTGTGTGGTCCTTAACCATATGTCTGACGCCATATAACCGTAAATAAAATGTGTTGAGTGAGTCGTTAAATAAAACATTTCTTTCTTTCTTTAATAGTAATACATCTGGGAGTGTTTAGCTACAGTAACTTGGTATAGCTTTGTTTTGCTATCTCTTATATCATGTGTCTAAAGAAAAAACGGTATGCCTCTTTACTTGGAGAGGTGGGGCGTAGCCCAGTGGTAAAGCGCTCGCTTGATTCGCGGTCAGTCTAAGATCGATCCTCGTCGGTGGGCCCATTGGGCTATTTCTCATTCCAGCCAGTGCACCATTACTGGTATATCAAAGGCCGTGGTATCCTGTCTGTGGGATGGTGCTTATAAAAGATCCCTTGCTGCTAATCGAAAAGAGTAGCTCATGAAGTGGCGACAGCAGGTTTCTTTGTGGTCCGTAACCATATGTCTGACTCCATATAACCGTAAATAAAATGTGTTGAGTGCGTCGTTAAATAAAACATTCTCTTCATCTTTACTTGGAAACTATTATATACCAGGATAATCATATTTTGCACCTGCTTTTATATGGGTATTACCTATTTGTTGTAAAAAAAAAAAAAATCAAGTATACCTGTAGGGCGAATGACTTGTGACAGATTCAAAATTACATGTCAAAAGATTTAATGCTGGAGTTGCATGTTGTACTTAGAATGGTTCACCATTCATGTCTGGTACTCATCAAGTACCACTGTGTCTCACTGTGATGACACATTAGTCAAATGCAGGTGGCCTGACTCATTATCTTTCAACTTATATTTTAGGGGTGTCAGGATACCTCACATACTAACAGTTCGTTAGGATACACCGATCGATGCATCAGGGGCAGGACGTAGCCCAGTAGTAAAGCATTTGCTTGATGCGCGGTCGGTCTGGGATTAATCCCTGTCGGTGGTCCCATTCGGCTATTTCTTACTCCAGCCAGTGCATCACGACTGGTATATCAAAGGTCATGGTATGTGTTATCCTGTCTGTGGGATGGTGCATATAAAAGATCCCTTGCTGCTAATCGAAATGAGTAGCCCATGAAGTGGTGACCATGGGTTTCCTCTTTCAATATTTGTGTGGTCCTTTACCATATGTCTGATGCCATATAACCGTAAAATAAATAAAAATATGTTGAATGCGTCGTTAAATAAAACATTTCCTTCCTTCCGATGCATCGATGTATCATGGTACTTCTGCTAACAATACGATACACGATACACGATACCCTTGCATCTGTATCGATTCTTATTTGACCATGTATTTATTTCTATTTTAATTTTGTATAGATTTAACACAACCAATTCATACTTATTAACAAGGTATTTTCTTTAAAAAACAACAACAGTGAAGTGGACAGAGGCTATGTGACTGCTTATGTCGAAATGTCTATGGTGTGGTATTTCCTCAATAAAATTGTGTTTAATTAGTGTTTCACTTTTATCATGTTTATTTTGTATTTTCAAATAATTTCACCCACGCTTCCACTTCTTGTTTTACTGGGAAAACCCTGTGAATCGGGTATCGTGATACATATCGTATTGTGGGTTTTGTATCGAGATAGGTGTATAGTGACACCCCTATCATTATTATTAAACTTTCTAAATGTAAGGTTAATCCCAAGATTTTTGAAATGGCATTTAAACGACAAAGCTATCATTGAAGCTTGTTTTATTGATTAAATAATGGGGAGAAAAATCACTATTAAAGGAAACGCTGGAAGAATTGTTCTGTATTTAACCATATTGTAACTTATTATTAATATTAAGAAGAATAAAAACGTTTTATTAACAAGAGACTGAGATTAGTATACGTTTGAACAGGACAGGGGACATATTGTCATTGATCATCTTTTTTTTTTTTTTTTTTAGTAAAACAAGGTAAATTAAACTTGGAATCAGCAGGTAGAATTTTAATTTTTGGTGTGCAAGACAAGTGTTGCCTTCAGTTTAATGACAGAAATAAGAGCACCAATACAACCTACGTATACTTTCTTTGATGTTTTCTTGGGTGCTAGCCTATGCAGTTTATTGGATATCAGGGCTCGCGCTGTCGGTAGCCAAATTAGCCATTAGCTAATTTTTACAAAAAATGGCTAATAAAATTTGCAAGTGGCTAAAATTTTGGCTAAACCATTTTCTGTCTTCTGAACAAACTGTTACATAATCTATCTGACACTCAAACATAATAATAACAAATATTCAATTAGCGCAGTAGCGATCTCGCGACCAGTAACAAGAAACGATGTAATCCAGAATACAGCGTGGGCCTAATAAAGTTTGCTTATTTTAATAATCACGGTTATTAATTTTAACGACATGCATTCAGCATGTATAAAATCAAAGTCTGTAACTTGTTATTTTAACTTTGTAAAGTCTTTGAAACAAAGTAATAAAAACAGACCGACAATGCATGTCAATTTGAATACACATGTCAGTTCAGGGCCGAAAGACATGTAGGCTATCCAAAGGGCTGAGTTCAGCCAGACCGAGTGAAAAGAAAACATTCGCTAGACTGGTTTGTGCGCTTCACGTTAAACCAACTGAACATGACGAACACCAATCAAATAGTTCGCGAACGTTAGGAAGAACGTTCGTTGGCTGAACTGAGGACAGCTCTCGGTGCAAAAATACGTCATGCTTCAGTCAGCTGACACCCACGTGTCAAGAGACATTGTTGCGGACATTAAACAATACAATTACACAGGAGTAAATTCTGATGTTAATTTGTAGAAAAACAATAGTTGTTCGCATCAATGAAGATGCATTTTCATATTTATATATAAATACTCTATACAGTAAAACAATTTTTGCTAAAGCATTTTCAATATGGCTAATAAAAATTCCATTTGGCTAATATTTTGGCTACAGGTATTTTTTATCCAGGGTGAGCCCTGGATATCATATTATGGGTGTCTTTTATCATATTTCCAATGGTAATTTTAATATTTTTACTATTTCTTATACATACAACATGGAATGTGTGGTAAGCAGGGCAACGTGCAAATGTTAAATATTGGAAGTTAATGTATACCAGGTGTATACATTTTGCCACTGTTGAGAAACTTTACTGATGTCACAACAGTGCCGTCGGTGATGCTCTCTATCTACGGCAATTTATATCTCAGTGACGCCAATTGCCGTCGGTGCTGTCTTTAAGTTCGAGCCCTGGGTAAGGGCAAACCAGGCAGGGCACCACAGCATTTTTGTTGCTGACTGATTTTTGTAGCACATTGGCAAATAAGGCGGGTAACAATAGCACTTGCTGTCATTGCCATAGTAAAATTTGAACCCTGAATCAACTTTCTGGCATTACATCTTTTGTCAGGCAGTTATCACTATTAAAAAGGCATTTGACCTGTATTCTTGAAATATTTACCACAATTGAGTATGATAATTCCCAGATGATGTCAGGTGCAAACTATTATTTACCTGGTATAAATATTTTTCAAGTTATTAAACAGTAAAGAGAGATACAGGTTTTTGGGGGGGGGGGGGGGTTTTTTTTTTTTGGGGGGGGGGGTTGGGGGTGAGGCACCTGATATAAATATTATATCATGTTAATTTTAAAATCAAGTACATTTTATTGTGTTGTTTTTCCAGCATTATAATTCCATTACCTCAGGAATTCCTAGATTATCTTCATACAGATGGGATAGTATTACCAGATGGGTAAGTTAAAAGTATTATTCAGTGAATTCTTAGTACAATAAACTTTATCTCTTATATTATGCCCAGTTCTGGAATAAGAGAATTTACTACTATAGTCCGTCCCATCTTCCTACAAAAATGGTTTTTGTAAATAATTTTAGTTTAGTTTGTTGTAAGAAGAAAGGTAGAAGTGTTTTGAAAATAACAAAAGAATACTATTTTTATGTGCAATTTAGAAAAGAGTAAACTTCGAAATAATTTAACTTGTTATAAATTCCATAGTATTAAAAAAGGCATTTCTTGTGGGATGGACTACACTTTACCATTTTCAGTATAATTATTAGTCTTTTTTTTTTTCTCTCCATCTGATTGTCCATTTGTCTGGCCCATATATAGTTTTTCTATAAATTTTCTTATTGTAATGCCTCAAGATATTGAGCTGAACTTGTGGGTATAGCTTTACCGTGTACATTTACAGGTCACTTTGGACTTTCATTTTTTTGACAGAGTTATGGCTCTTGACCTCCGATAAGAAACTTGGCAGGAAATATATATTGCTTTAGATCAGTATACACCTAGAATGTAGGTCCTCCACGAGTCCAAAATATTGGACTCGAGTAACTGTGGGTCAAACTCTACCCGTGCCCGAGTACCTGACGCTAGATAATAATGAGACTAAGGAATAAAGTAAAATAGCATTATGGATCTTAATTCCAGCACTGAACATGGGTGCCAAATCATGCCATTGATACAATGACCCATTATATAGCATTCCACACTGTCACAATCAGCTTTTCTTTTCCCTCCATGTCTCATAGCTCTATAGTGTAATCGGCGGAAAGCATAATATGGCAAAATGACATACAAAATATAATTAAACGAGAGTGCTCTTCCTTGCATGGGTACTCGAGTCCTGTGAACGGACTCAAGTCTAGCTAGACTTGGCCTGAGTACTCGAGGGTTATTTGTGGAGAGCCTACTAGAATGCTTTTTTTTTCAGTTTGTAAATACCCTGTACCTAATAAGCAAATTATCAAACTTTTTACAATTTTTTGTAGTAATGGAAGCTTAAGTCACAATATTCTTGTTCTGTATTGTGTCATTTTAAACTTTATTTTTATTCTTATTATAAATATATATATCCAATTAAAGTTCTAACATGCAAATCTAGTCGGTCTGTCCCACACAATGCCGTATTTATGGTTAGTTTGTTCTGAATGTAACAACTACAGTATTTCCTTTTTTCATATCTGTGTGGTAAATGCTATTCAGGGCAGAAAATTCATATGAACAACTATTCTGTTTGTGTGTTAGTTCTGAAGATTTAAATTTAAAATAATTTTTTAAGTACATTTCAGGCTTGAAATAGAAAGTAGAATGTGACCTGCTGTTATGTCATTGCTAAGAAACAAATATGGCTTGCTGAACATAGCATGAAGTAAAGGGAAGATTTGGGACAGTGTATGGAATACGGGGACCTCTGAGATGTATTCTAGAGCATTAAGGAATTAAATTATGAAAGATTCACAAGCTAAATAGCAGATAAGATAATTGTACTTTAATTATGTCTGTTGAATAATGGAGGGCGAGTTTTAGCTCAGTCAGCTGATTGGGTTTTTTCTCGACTGGACAAAGGCCGTGGTATGTGTTTTCCTGTCTGGGAAAGTGCATATAAAAGATCCCTTGCTGCATTAGGAAAAATGTAACGGTTTTTCTCTGATGACTGCGAGTCATAATTACCAAATTTTTGACATTCAATAGCTGATGATTAATTAATCAATGTGCTTTAGTGGTGTTGTTAAACAAAACACTTCTTGAATAATGACCTGCATGTTTTTAATATTTTAAGCGGGTGAATTTCGATGTTGCCTGCTAGGTCTAAAACATGAACTGCTTTTCACAGGTGTAAATATAATTCAGGTAACTTAACAGTGAAAATATTAAAGTAAAAATCAAGTAAACTGACATCCGGTTACCTAAAAATATTGTTTCCTGGTATGATAAGTCATAAATTATGCAAAACACACAATGTTATAACAGTGTCAAGACAGTTTAAGAACCAAGTACTGAAGTAGAAAATATTTTTGTAAAATAACATTAATAATTATTATGTACTTAAAAAACCCATATGATACATGTGCAGGAATGTTAGACTGAGATGAGTGAAGTTTAAAAAATATGTTGAGTGGGGAGGTTCAACCCCCGAAAACCATCCTACCCCCACCCCCACATCTATACACATACCTGTAATATATAGAAGACGTTTGTTTTGTTTAACAACACTACTAGAGCACATTGATTTATTACTCATCGGCTATTGAATGACAAACATATGGTCATGTTGACACAGTCATAGAGCTGAAATTCACTACATTTTCCCATTAGTAGCAAGGGATTTTTTATATGTACCAATCCACAGACAGGATAGTACATACCACAACCTTTGATATACCAGTCGTGGTGCACTGGCTAGAGCGAGAAATAACTCTTATAGGCCCACCGCGCATCAAGTGAGCGTTTTCCCACTGAGCTACGTTCCGCCCTATGTGCCTGTAATATAGTTAACCATGCAAATAATTTATCACTTTTCACATGAATGATCACTTGTTTTGGATATGCCAGACTGAATAATCTAACAGAATCTAAATTTTTAATTTTAATAATTTCTTTCTCTTTCTTTTTTGTTTTGAAACTGACAGTTGTGTACATGGTGTTGGAGGCAAACAGTCTGAATCGGACGAAGAAGGGGAAGAACAGAGTGAGGTATTTAAAAAAATAATTATACCTTCATTAATTTATTAATGATGATTAATTGCTAAATGTTAAAAAAATTGACATTAAAAAATCTGTTACTGGCATTTTAATTAATTAATGATGCTGCTGCAGTTATTTTCCTTGAGGTATAAGGTTGTTTCCTACATATTCAGTTCAATTTCGTTTTACTTCTCTTTTAGTGAATTGTTGGTATGATTTTTCTTTAAAAAAGAAATAATTAATTATATGTACTGGTTGTTCTCTAGATATTTAGCTTCTTTTTTATGTACAAACCATATTTTATTTTTGTTGATCATTTTTAGTTATTGATATATTTTTATGCATTAGGTTTGGTACACAGTTAAGAGTTCAGTACCTAGTATAAAATAACCAGCAATGGGTGGGTGGTGGGAGAGGGCAGTTAAACAGGGTCCACACGGGTCATGGAAAGCATGGAAAATAAAATTTTATTTTCCAGACTGAAAACACCTTTAAAAAAACATTGGTCTTAAAAAACCCGGGATGGTCAAGGAAAATCGGTAGAATCGTGCATTTTCAATTTAACTTTTTATATGGGCATGGGCACTTTCTTTGTTTTTTTCTATGCCTTTATAAGTTAGTGCTTCCTACTGCAGGGATTCTTTATTATAGTAGCCCCACTCCCATAGCTAGTGATATTCAGTGTTGGGCTAGTAAATAACTACTATTTAACATGCCCAGCGGCTAGTGAAATTTATTTTTATTAAATGTTGCAGTTACGTCTGTTTTGTAAATATGAATATCCTCACCTCCACCCCAACCCCCATTGTTAGTGTTTTTAAGCCCTATCTCCCTCTTTAGGTAACATATCTGATTACTATTATTTAGTAAAATTGTATTAACTTAAAGTAAAGTAGGACTAGTGAATTTTTAATTGTGGCTAGTAAATATTTTTAATCACTGATCCCATGGCTAGTGGATTTTATAGAAATTCTAGAAGCCCTGCTTGAAGTAAAGTAGGACTAGTGAATTTTTAATTGTAGCTAGTACATTTTTTAAATCACTGACCCCATGGCTAGTGGATTTAATAAAAAAATTTAGAAGCCCTTTCTACTGTTTTAATGAAGATCACTGCTTTAGATGATTGTCTTGTTTTACAGGTAGACTGGGGTGAATTGTCAAATACCGCAGAAGCCAAGGTAAGAACTGTAGGTAAAATTAAATCACTGAATTGTATGTGAAAATCTGGTCAGTCTAGGATCATCCCCGTCAGTGGACCCATTGGGCTTTTTCTCGTTCCAGCCAGTGTTCCACAACTGGTGTAACAAAGGCCGTGGTATGTACTATCCTGTCTGTGGGATAGTGCTTATAAAAGATCCATTGCTGCTAATCGAAAAGAGTAGCCCATGAACTGGCGACAGCAGGTTTCCTCCATCAATATCTGTGTGGTCCTTAACCATATGTCTGACGCCATATAACCATAAATAGCATGTTGAGTGTGTCGTTAAATAAAACATTTCCTTGTTCTTCTTGTATGTGAAAATCTCAGGCATCTGAGAATACATAATTTCAGGCATCTGAGAATACATAATTTGCATAAACCATTTATGAATTAAGCCAAAACAAATTAAGGTAACCCATTTCTTTTGTACATAACCCATCATGATCATGTACCTGTTATCTTAACTTTAATATGTAAAAAAAAAAAGATTTGTTAGGCAAAGTTAGACTTGTGCGAGAGACGCACGAATGGCACAGTTGTTCTTGTGATTTTCAGAGGCCTGTTGTTTTCATATAATTTTATGATAGCATAGAGTTGCAATTGCTGAAAAGTTAATATACACAACAGGCCTTCTAGATTATGGTAGTCCCACTCCTATAGCTAGTGATATTCTATGTTAGGCTAGTAAATAACTACTATATGCCCGATGGCTAGTGAATTTTAGTTTTTTGTCAAATTCTGCATTTAAGTTCACTGGCGTAGGAAGCGGGAGGGGGGAGGGGGCACATGTGCTCCCCACTTTTCAGATATTTTGCTTTATATGCTTTATAATAGTGTAAAAGTGTGCCACCCCCCCCCCCCCCCCCCAAACACTTTTTGGCACCTTCCTATGCCACTGAAGTTTATTTTGTAAATGTGAATATCCTGCCCCTTCCTCCCCTCAAACCAAAGGGTTTTTAAGCTCTATCTCCTTCTTTAGATGACATATCCAGTTATTCCTGTTAGTAAACTTGTGTTTACTTAATGTAGGGCTAGTGAATTTTTAATCATGGCTATTAATTTTTTTTAAATCATTGATCCTATGGCTAGTGGATGTTTATAACAATTGTAGAAACGCTGCACAATCTATTTATGGATGTTACTAGTACTCCCAAATATATCTCTGTATAATTAAAATTGACATTATATGATTCTCTCTGTGAGTGTACAGTTAAAAGAATTATGACAATTCTACTTTTATTTTAGTTATAAATCATTTATATATTTCAGGCACCTAAGTTTCCTGAGTTTGATGCCCAAGTAAAGAAAGCAATACAGAAACTTGGAGGAAACGTCTTTCCTAAGTTGAACTGGAGTGCACCTCGAGTAAGTTCGACAACATAATTTCATAGCATATGATATAAAGTAAATAAAATATCTTTATTGTAAGTTCATAGCATATGACGTAAACTAAAACCTGATTACAGGTACTATTGATTTGATATATCAGGTGGAACCCCCAAAACAATAACCCTACTGAAACTGGAATTAGCTCAAAACTTCTCATTCTAGCCAGTGCACCAGGTATTCTAGGCTGTGGTATGTGCTATCCTGTGTGGAATGGTGCATATAAATGATCCCTTGCTTCTCATCAAAAAAGTAGCCCATGAAGTGGTAACAGCGGCTTTCCTATCTCAACATCTGTGTGGTCCATATCCATATGTCCGATGCCATATAACCGTAAATAAAATGTGTTGAATGTGTCGTTAAATAAAACATTTCCTTAGGCTTAGCTCAAAAGTTAGGGTCTACAATTTTTACTGGATGTGGCAAATATTCATATAGTATTGAGAGTGAAATATTAAAATTATATATTCAGCTGCATTATCCTTTTTTGGGGCCATTTAGTTTTTAGTCGTATTTAAAGTCCCCATACTTTTTAAATAATTCTGTATTCAGTTGTGTTATCGTTTTTGGGGGTCTACCTGATACATAGAGGTTATTACCAGAGTGTTTTTCGGTATCGTCAATATATATTAACAATAAAAATTGTATTATGCGAGCCTCTGGCGAGCATAATCAGACCTGTCAACCTTTAGTCAAGAGAAAGCAGGAGGTGTGTGTTGAAAAAGCAGGAGATTTTGTCAAAAAGCAGGAGATTTTTTTAATTCACACAATTTAACCCAAAATCGCAAGATTTAAAAAAAACATTATTACAATAAGTTATATGAATACTATATAATGTCATATATACTTCTTAACCTTAGATCTTGGCATAAACAAAATTAAAATTAAAATTAAAATATTAAAAACTTCTTTTTTTTTTTTAAAG
The DNA here is from genome assembly GCF_016097555.1 of Gigantopelta aegis. Lineage (NCBI taxonomy): Eukaryota > Metazoa > Mollusca > Gastropoda > Neomphalida > Peltospiridae > Gigantopelta > Gigantopelta aegis. The sequence goes on from NC_054701.1 coordinate 81,691,307, forward strand.
TTTAAATATTATTATGATTTAATACATATTTTAAAAAATTATAATATTTTATCCGAAAATGTTAAGAACATGAACAAGAAATAAAAAATTTAATTAGTACATTTACGGTATTACACTTACAGCCTTACACTTACAGTTACAGGTTGCGTTACATTATTTGTGGTTAGTGTACCAAAGACAAATTTATATAAATCTTATAAATTAATATTCAGTTGTTACTATAATGAGGAACGGTGGCGTGGTACTTATTTAAAATCATTATAATGATGCAATAAACATTGTATTTTCATTAATCATAAGTAAAACCTCATTACGGACATCGCGTGAAATATACCGGAATTATACCCATTTCCGTGAGTAACTTTATGTCAATGTCAGACACAACATTTTTTAATTGTACAAAAATAATTTCTTGAAGAGTACCCGTATAACCAACATTTTACTGCACAAACATACAAAATTAACTGACACAAGTATGTTTATACAGCTAATTGGTCTTTTCGTTGTCTTGCTGTGACATGTGATTTTAACATGCATCGTGTGTATCGCTGTCAACTCGGAGACTGGCAGTTCAGATTCTTAGTTGCATTATTCTTAGTTGCATTATGTAATCCAGTGGGAAGACATTTTACAATTCAGAGGTGTTATTAGAACTAAATTGGATAGTTTTATTTTTTATATATGCAACACTGAATGTCAATACACAGCCTGTTGAATTAGCGGCAACACGCTTCGTAGCCATTACGATGACAACAAACATTATAATAACACGTCATTTTATAAACTCTCATGTGCTTTTTTAACAATATAAATAGGCTATCCCACAATTCTCACTTCGGCAAAGGTTAAACAGTCGGGACAATTCGGCCTGTTACATTCTCAGAAACCGAAAGTAGTCGACATTTTCCGAATGAGAAAAAAAAGGTAGAGTTACTTCCCTTATGTTATTTTGACAAAAGAGGATCGATTTTTTTTTTATGCTTACAAAAATGTCATTTAACAGGAGAAACTGTCTCCCGCACAGGGGAAAAGGAGATTTGATCAAATACCGGGAGACTCCCGCGGAATCCGGGAGGGTTGACAGGTCTGGCATAATACATTATTTTCATTCCTAATATATGATATTGACGATACCGAAATACACGAGGGTAATAATCTCTTTATCATATAAGCTCAAGCTTAATACAACGTCTTTTTGTAAACTGTACATGCAACTTTAATTCCTGTCCTGTAAGAATATGTAGCGCGGTGTATTTTTGAATGGAAATGACGTCAAACTCGAATGACGTCATTTTGAATGTCCTTACATCAAAATAAAGTTATGCCTAACGTTTTTTGTTTTCTGAACGCTGGACAGCTTTTAGTATCAAATTGTCATTGAAATGTTTTTATTTGATAACTATGAATGCATACGTCAATCATAGAGTGTCACCCAAGTACGTTTGCTTAAATGTCAATAAACCTAGTGCCGAGACCTCGACTAATTTAGATCTACTTTGCAAAGTTATCAAATTCTTTAAAGTATGTGATCTGAAAAATATCACATACTTTGATTGCACTGAAAATGTAAGATATTATATGATAAATGTATATACCAGTCTACTATAATGGTGATGGTTGTATTCAATTATGTGTCCACCTGGCTTCCTCGTGCTTTGTTGCTAATAAATAAAAAAAGATGCAAATAAATATTTTCTAGGTAGTAGGGAAGTACAGTCGATGGTTGCAAGTGCCTTTTGACAGTGCCAGAAGTGACCGCTGACCACTCTACAAAGTGGTCAGATTAAGCCTACATAAAGGTTGGAGGTGGGCAACATGGATGGCTACACGAAACAGACACCTATCATGGTTAGAGGGGTGGGACGTAGTGGTCAGATTAAGCCTACATAAAGGTTGGAGGTGGGCAACATGGATGGCTACACGAAACAGACACCTATCATGGTTAGAGGGGTGGAACAAAGTGGTCAGATTAAGCCTACATAAAGGTTGGAGGTGGGCAACATGGATGGCTACACGAAACAGACACCTATCATGGTTAGAGGGGTGGGACAAAGTGGTCAGATTAAGCCTACATAAAGGTTGGAGGTGGGCAACATGGATGGCTACACGAAACAGACACCTATCATGGTTAGAGGGGTGGGACAAAGTGGTCAGATTAAGCCTACATAAAGGTTGGAGGTGGGCAACATGGATGGCTACACGAAACAGACACCTATCATGGTTAGAGGGGTGGGACGTAGTGGTCAGATTAAGCCTACATAAAGGTTGGAGGTGGGCAACATGGATGGCTACACGAAACAGACACCTATCATGGTTAGAGGGGTGGGACAAAGTGGTCAGATTAAGCCTACATAAAGGTTGGAGGTGGGCAACATGGATGGCTACACGAAACAGACACCTATCATGGTTAGAGGGGTGGGACAAAGTGGTCAGATTAAGCCTACATAAAGGTTGGAGGTGGGCAAAATGGATGGCTACACGAAACAGACACCTATCATGGTTAGAGGGGTGGGACAAAGTGGTCAGATTAAGCCTACATAAAGGTTGGAGGTGGGCAACATGGATGGCTACACGAAACAAACACCTATCATGGTTAGAGGGGTGGGACAAAGTGGTCAGATTAAGCCTACATAAAGGTTGGAGGTGGGCAACATGGATGGCTACACGAAACAGACACCTATCATGGTTAGAGGGGTGGGACGTAGCCCAGTGGTAAAGCATTCGCTTCATGCGCGGTCGGTCTAGGATCGATCCCTGTCGGTGGACCCATTGGGCTATTTCTTGTTCCAGCCAGTGCGCCACAACTGGTTTAACAAAGGCCTTGGTATGTACTATCCTGTCTGTGGGATGGAGCATATAAAAGATCCCTTACTGCTAATCGAAAAGAATAGCCCATGAAGTGATGACAGTGGGTTTCCTCTCTCAATATCTGTTTGGCCCTTAACCATATGTCCGATGCCATATAACCGTAAATAAAATGTGTTGAGTGCATCGTTAAATAAAACATTTCTTTCCTTCCTTCCTATCATGGTTAGAGACAAATTTCATTTCATTGAGTTATTTTCGTGCTGATATCCAATTAAGGTTCAAGCTCACAGTGACATACATCTCAGCTATTTGGGCTGTCTGTAGGACAGAGGGTTAGCAGTTAGTGAAAGATCATTTGGTGTAGTGGCCATACACCTACCCACTTAGTCGTTAAACTTGATCTGGATGGGAGCTGGTACCGGGAGATGAACCCAGTACCTACACGTACCGACCTTAAGTCAGACATCTTGACCACTACACCATCAGAGTGAGACAAGGACAACAACCATATAGTTTGCATTTCATAGTTGGTTTTTGAAGAAGGTTTCTAGTACATGTCATTAAGTAAACTTTCCTTTTCTGCACTCGTGTGAAATGTGAGATGGTGTCAGTTGCTGTGTACATCCTTTTTTCACGTTCCAGGATGCAACTTGGATTTCCTTCGACAAAACTCTAAAGTGTACGTGTCCCAGTGACGTCTACCTCTTGCTGAAGAGTTCCGACTTTATAGCTCATGACTTGTCGCAGCCGTACGTATATTACTAATTTTAAGGTTAATGATCAAAGTATTATAAGCTGATTTAATTACACCTGAATAAAAAAAAAAAATATGAATTGAAAAGAGGAAGTGCTTCATTTTAAGGTTAACTATCTAAGTATTAACAGATAATTTAATTACACCTAATGAAAGATTGAAATTTTTTTTTGTGAATTTGTGAATGAAAAAGGTATGCTTCATTTTAAGGTTAACAAACAAAGTATTAACAGATGATTTAAAGTCGCATGCCCTAGTTCCATCCAGCGAAAATAAATTATAATTTTGGTTAATCTACAAATCTGTAACACTTGGATCACGTTTTTATAAAATGGAGTGAAAAAGCAGGTTTTATAGTGATAAATACCATGGGAATCCCCATGACCCAATTGTTTGAAATAATTTTGAAAGTTAGTATTCTGATGTCACCAGTAGATGTTGCTCGAAGCACAAAAATGCCTACGTAACGTCAAATTTCACAGAGTGCGCACAGACTTGGGGTGCGTTCCTTTCACCTATCCTGGACATGTTCCAACTGTTCTGTCCTGGACAGCGAAAGGAATGAGTTTGGAACAGGAAGTTACTTTACGAACATGGGTGCTTCTATTTAGGAAGTGGCTGCTGCAGCAATCATGATACTTGAATCGAAATAAGACGACACTGACCATGTTGACTATACTACAGTGTTTGAAATAATAAATTTTATATATTTTGTATAAACCGCAATTAGCCTACATTTGCTATTCGGAACCGGGTACTAGTGCCTAACCTATTGTTATTAGCAATTAGATGCACCGTTTATTATTGGTGTTGGTGGTGGGTGGTAGTGGTAGTGGTGGTGGTGATGGTGGTAGTAGTAGCAGTAGTAGTAGTCGTCATCGTCAGGAGTGGAGAGGCACTTCCCCTCCCCAGGAAGAAAATGTAAGATTTTATTTTCCTACTCTATTTAAATAAAGGTAGCACTATGGCTTGTGTCTCCCCCCCCCCCCCCCCCAAAGGTTGTATCCCCTCTCCAGATATCGTAAGACTTAGCAAAATTATTGGTTTTAAGGGTTTGTAACGTTTTGTATTGAGATACTTACTTGTCTGAACTTTATTGTTAATGAAAATGTTCACGAAGTGTGAAGAAAAACCTCATAAATGAACAACAAGCAAACGACAACAAATAAGATGTTGATTGCGCGAACAGTGCACGAGAAAACAAACCGAACCAAAATGATAACGGTCACGTGGTATACCAACGTCTGTGACATTGAAATGGGAATATCCCCTCTAAAAATAGATTAGACCTTGTCTGCTCAATGTGTTTTTCCTCAGACACGTGCCTTTTTAAGAAATATGAAAAATGCATTTTGTGGTATTACAAACACCAAGATTACCAGGATTACCAAAAAACACTTCAGGTGAATGGAAATGTATATTCTAAATAATAAACGGTAAGTAAAGTGCAATTTTATTTGTGAAAAAATGGGTTTAATAGCGAAAAACAACGGCGTAATGGTTAACAACTAGGGCATGTCCCTTTAATAGCAGACGACGAATGGTTTACATTTTTGTGAATGAATCATTGTTGAGTTAACAGTGAGAGTTTTGCCTGGATGGCTGTACATACATGAGGTCATTATGTTCTTTTTGAATTTATAATACTTTTATGTTTTTCAGTTTACCTCTGTTCACACATTTACGGGCTTATGACATATATTACTATCGATGTTTTGGCAGCAGTGCTAGAGTTTATTAACGACCTGCAACTTCTAGATTAGGGGTGGGACGTGGCACAGCACTCGCTCGATGTGTGCGGTCGGTGTGGGATCGATCCCCGTCGGTGGGTCCATTGGGCTATTTCTCGTTCTAGCCAGTGCACCACGACTGGTATATCAAAGGCCATGGTATGTACTACTCTGTGGGATGGTGCATATAAAAGATCTCTTGCTGCTAATTGAAAAGAGTAGCCCATGAAGTGGCGACAGCGGGTTTCCTGTCTCTATCTGTGTGGTCCTTAACCATATGTCCGACGCCATATAACCATCAATCAAATGTGTTGAGTGCGTCGTTAAAATAAAACATTTCTTTCTTTCTTCTAGATTATGGTAGCCCCACTCCCATGCTAGTGATATTCAGTGTTGGGCTAGTAAATAACTACTATTGCCCATCCCGAGGGCTAGTGAATTTTTTTTGTCAAATGTTGCAGAGCTTTAAGTCTATTTTGTAAAAATGAATATCCTGCCCACACCTCAACCCACCAATGTTAGTGTTTTATAATCTCTATCTCCCTCTTTAGAACTTTAAGCAAAATAGGGCTAGTGAATTTTTAATCGTGGCTAGTAAATTTCTAAAAATCACTGATCCCATGGCTAGTGGATTCTATGAAAAATTCTAGAAGCCCTGCCTGCAAATGTCCTGCCATAAAACATCAGTTATAATATCTGTGTGTGTAACAGACACCTGTATCATGTGGGTCCATCATGTCACACGCCTACTGTTCTAATTCATCATTGTACTTACAGAGTGATGTTTTTTGGTCTTAGCATGTGGTTTAATAATTTATAAATTCCATTAATACGTAGATCATTAGGATCATGGCTATAATTCCAGCTTAACAACAGAAGACAATAATTTATCTTTGTGTTCCATAAGAACAACAGTGTATATACTTTACAGACCCATGGTGTCATCCCAGTCTTGACAGTGATTTATGAGTTCATGCCATGACAGACAGACAGACAAATAGACAAATATTTTATTAAAGTCTCGCCTAATATATACACAATAAAATACATGAGAAACATTCTTAATAAACAATATAAAGGCCACTGTTTATTGAGTTATGAGAGACTGAAAGTGTAAAAATATCCATGAGATTTGTCAAACCAATACTGGGAGTGTAGCAGGAATAATGTATTGTTCTGGGATAGTAACTGTCTTGTTGTTGAAGCGCTGAACACTGATTCATAGGATGAAGTTTTATTTTCTTTAACGACACCACTAGAGTACATTCATTAATTAATCACTGCTATTGGATGTGAAACATTTGATAATTTTTTACATGTAGAGGAAACCAGCTACATTTTTCCATTAGGTCAGGTCATAGGGCTTTATGTGCACATTCAGAGCAAGCTGTTGTAGCGCACACCTGTCCTGGGCACAAGAGCCGGCCTTGGCTGGCTTCTCGGTCCAGGACAGGAAAGGTGGGGATGGGAAGGAGGGACCACCTGCACTGGCAGGTGCAAGGGAGCACCAGCACTTTCCATTAGCAGTAAACGGATCTTTATGCAAGATAGACTTTGTCCCACCCCAATCAAGAATAGTTCCCACCCCCAATCATGTCATGGGGTATTCCACCAAGCAGCACCTGAGGCGAGTACTTTACCAACTAAGATAGATCCCACCCCCAATCATGTCCACCAAGCACCTGAGGCGAGTACTTTACCAACTAAGATAGATCCCACCCCCAATCGTGTCGACCAAGCACCTGAGGCGAGTACTTTACCAACTAAGATAGATCCCACCCCCAATCGTGTCGACCAAGCACCTGAGGCGAGTACTTTACCAACTAAGATAGATCCCACCCCCAATCATGTCCACCAAGCACCTGAGGCGAGTACTTTACCAACTAAGATAGATCCCACCCCCAATCGTGTCGACCAAGCACCTGAGGCGAGTACTTTACCAACTAAGATAGATCCCACCCCCAATCATGTCGACCAAGCACCTGAGGCGAGTACTTTACCAACTAAGATAGATCCCACCCCCAATCGTGTCGACCAAGCACCTGAGGCGAGTACTTTACCAACTAAGATAGATCCCACCCCCAATCGTGTCGACCAAGCACCTGAGGCGAGTACTTTACCAACTAAGATAGATCCCACCCCCAATCGTGTCGACCAAGCACCTGAGGCGAGTACTTTACCAACTAAGATAGATCCCACCCCCAATCGTGTCGACCAAGCACCTGAGGCGAGTACTTTACCAACTAAGATAGATCCCACCCCCAATCGTGTCCACCAAGCACCTGAGGCGAGTACTTTACCAACTAAGATAGATCCCACCCCCAATCGTGTCCACCAAGCACCTGAGGCGAGTACTTTACCAACTAAGATAGATCCCACCCCCAAGCACCTGAATCGTGTCGTGTCCACCAAGCACCTGAGGCGAGTACTTTACCAACTAAGATAGATCCCACCCCCAATCGTGTCCACCAAGCACCTGAGGCGAGTACTTTACCAACTAAGATAGATCCCACCCCCAATCGTGTCCACCAAGCACCTGAGGCGAGTCCACCAAGCACCTGAGGCGAGTACTTTACCAACTAAGATAGATCCCACCCCCAATCATGTCCACCAAGCACCTGAGGCGAGTACTTTACCAACTAAGATAGATCCCACCCCCAATCGTGTCGACCAAGCACCTGAGGCGAGTACTTTACCAACTAAGATAGATCCCACCCCCAATCATGTCCACCAAGCACCTGAGGCGAGTACTTTACCAACTAAGATAGATCCCACCCCCAATCATGTCCACCAAGCACCTGAGGCGAGTACTTTACCAACTAAGATAGATCCCACCCCCAATCATGTCCACCAAGCACCTGAGGCGAGTACTTTACCAACTAAGATAGATCCCACCCCCAATCATGTCCACCAAGCACCTGAGGCGAGTACTTTACCAACTAAGATAGATCCCACCCCCAATCGTGTCCACCAAGCACCTGAGGCGAGTACTTTACCAACTAAGATAGATCCCACCCCAATCATGTCCACCAAGCACCTGAGGCGAGTACTTTACCAACTAAGATAGATCCCACCCCCAATCGTGTCCACCAAGCACCTGAGGCGAGTACTTTACCAACTAAGATAGATCCCACCCCCAATCGTGTCCACCAAGCACCTGAGGCGAGTACTTTACCAACTAAGATAGATCCCACCCCCAATCATGTCGACCAAGCACCTGAGGCGAGTACTTTACCAACTAAGATAGATCCCACCCCCAATCATGTCGACCAAGCACCTGAGGCGAGTACTTTACCAACTAAGATAGATCCCACCCCCAATCGTGTCGACCAAGCACCTGAGGCGAGTACTTTACCAACTAAGATAGATCCCACCCCCAATCGTGTCGACCAAGCACCTGATTGTAGTTCATAGGATGATACCATCGTGATCATGTCATAATATCCTTTAGAAATTCCTTTGATCGTTGTTTGGATCCGACACCATATAACCGTAAATAAAATGTGTTGAGTGCGTCGTTAAATACAAAATGTCTTTCATTGTTTAGATTGTACGACAAACAATAACAGCAAATTTTACCTTGTTTTATGTAGCTGACAAGATCTTCAACACAGGTCAGAATTCTGTAGGATTTTTCTTTTAATTGTGATAGTGTTTTCTTCCTACAGGTTTCTTCATTGCTCAGACTGTGCAGCAAACAATGAAATCAAATACGAACTTGTGTTACGTAAATGGCAAGACTTCCAACACGGGTCAGAATTCCGATGTTTTGTGAAGAATAACAAACTAATAGGTATATATTATACACTAAGATTAAAAAAAAGTTTGGCAATTTGGTAAATGTGCTTAAATAAAAGAAAACTCATAACTTTCAAAGTGAAATCCGACACTGGATTTATTTGATGCATCATTTGTCAGTATAAGTAACAGGAGATTTTCAATACTAAATGAAACGTGTAACTCTGACCTCACTGAATGTACCTGTAGCTTGTATTTTAAAGTACAGTGCAGTACCACAAAATTGCTCAACTTTTTTGTCTTAGTAGTTTCTGATATTATAGTATTATGTTAAGCTAAATACTATATATAGTATGTCTGTTTTTCTTTGTACATGTAGAATGGTTATAAAAATATGATTTAAACTGTTAACTATGTTGATTTTATATAAACTTTCTGAGAAAATTGGACTCCATAATTGGTCATATACTCAGTATCAGTATGCTTTTATGAAATTACAATTGACGTGGAAATCACTACGAACAAATCTTACAGTTATGGTAAGAATGTTTTCAGTTACCGGTAGGTTTGTAGACAATTTAAAAAGACTTACAATATATCGTCAGACAGCTTGTGTAAAATATGTTGGTTTTTTATGATTGTGTGTTTCAATTTACAGCAATAACCTGGCGACATCACATACAGTATTACGAGTACATTGATACACACAGCGATGAAATTGAGTCAGATAGTTTGTGTAAAACATATTTCATATGACTGTGTGTTTCAATTTGCAGCAATAACCCAGCAACACCACATACAAATGTACAGTATTACGAGTACATTGATAAGCACAGCAATGAAATCGAGTCCGACAGTTTGTGTAAAACATGTTTCTTATGACTACATGTGTTTCTATTTGCAGCAATAACCCAGCAACATCACATACGGTATTACGAGTACATTAATAAACACAGCGATGAAATCGAGTCAGATAGTTTGTGTAAAACACGTTTCTTATGACTGTGTTTCAATTTGCAGCAATAACCCAGCGACATCACATACAGTATTACGAGTACATTGATAAACACAGCGATGAAATCGAGTCAGATAGTTTGTGTAAAACACGTTTCTTATGACTGTGTTTCAATTTGCAGCAATAACCCAGCGACACCACATACAGTATTACGAGTACATTGATAAACACAGCGATGAAATTGAGTCAGATATCAAAGCATTCTTCTACCATGTGCTGGCCAACCGGTTTCCAGACCATAACTGTAAGTTTCAGTTAATAATTGGCTAGTGATAATATAATGTATTTTAGTATTTTATCAATAAAATCTGAGTAAAGTATGATTTCAGTTATCAAAAACAGCTCTAATAGTTGAAAAATATGCCTTAGTTTTTAAAAACTGGGGTATGTCCTTTTAAGAAACAAGTAATACTTTCGTTCAAGCAATATGAACCGAAATAATGTTGTGCACACTTTAGTATGACTCTTTTGGGAAAGAGCATATTATTTTTCATTCATTTCAACTTATTTTCGTGCTTATATCTAATTAAGGTTCAAGCACGCTGTCCTGGGCACACAGCTCAATTGTCTGGGCTGTCTGTCCAGGACAGTGGGTTAATTGTTAGTTGGTTAGTGGTTAGTGAGAGAGAAGAGGGTATATGGTCTTACACCTACCCATTAAGTTGTTAAAACTCTTTCTGGGTGGGAGCCGGTACTGGGCTGCGAACCCTGTACCTACCAGCCTTATGTCTGATGGCTTAACCACGACACCACGGAGGCCGGTAGTCCATATTAAAGATCCCTTGCAGCTATTACAGTATTACCAAATATTTGACATCCAATAGCTGCCAAATTGGCCAACTGCTAATTTTAAAACAAAGTGGTTACAACATTTAGTTCTTGACTAAAACGATTCCTTAAATTAACCACATTTTAATCATTTTCAAAACAATGCTCTGCATATCTGGAGATGGCTAAATAATTGTTTTTGTTCCTGTGAGCCTTGCTGATAATAAAAAATAAATCAATGTGCTCTAGTGAAGTTGTTAAACAAAACAAAAGTTTAACTTTCGTATAGCACTCTGACCAAGGTTAATAGGTCCAATAGAAAACCTACAACCACCACATGAACTTTTTTTAATTAATAGATGGAAGGGTCATTTACATGCATTTTTTTAGACATGACATCCAAAGTTTTAGGTCCTTAACTCTTTGGGGCCGAATCCCGACTCACGTCGTGATGTTAATTTGCGCGAAATGTCGAGTCCCGCCTGTACGCGTGGTTTACAAGCAGTAGCTATTATCGAATGCCGACTGGAGGCGTGGCCGACTGTACATGTAAAATGAGACGTCATTGGCTAATATAATTAGAAGTTTTCATTATCAGCTTGTAGAAGATTAATCCAGTGACCAATAAAAAGTAGTCTTACATCTGGGTTTGTTCATGCACCTCGTGGCTTTGCTTGGCTTTGTTCGGCTTTGTTCACTTTGAATTTTTCTTAACAAAATGGACGACGACGTATTTCTCAATTCTGATGATGATAGTATTTCGGAATTTGAAGGTTTCACGAACGATGACGTACTCGATTTAAATAACAGTAATTCGGATGTAGACTTAAGTAGCGATAGTGACGACATACCAATGTCACATTTTCGAAATAGACGGAATATCGGTAGGACTCTTACACTGGCCTGTTGTGCTGGGTAAAAAACGGACATGTAAACAATGCAGTACACAAGGCATTTGACGTGAGCCAGCCACAGGCTGTGAACAGTGCAATGTGAACCTGTGTGTTGGATGTTTCAAGCAATACCACAAAGCCAGATTTGCAGCATTGTTTCAGTGAAAAACCCCAAAATCAATCAGAACTTCCTGACAATTACCAGTAACGTTTATTAAAACTTTTGTTTATTTCTGTTATTTATAGACAATTAAACTACTTTTTTACAATTACATCATATAAAATAATATATGTTCTTCATTAATTGCACATAATTAAATAGCTCACAAAATTTGATGCAGATTTGTTTATTGATTAAGTTAAGAGTTATTTTTGCTGCAGTGCATGAAATCTGTGTTTATGCTTTAGGGCTGGAATTCAAAATGGCCGCCAGGCCTCAAAGAGTTAAGACTCGATTTCTATCCGACAGTTCAACCTATTGTCCGCAATTTATGTGCAAACTAACCAACCAGATCTTTTACGTTGATGCGAGTATGAACTGATGCAATGTTGAGCACATGCATGGCTGAGTCATAATAAAGTATACACATTATTATTTCAGTTCATACTGCTTGAACAAAACAATTACTTGCTTCTTAACTAGTGTTTAAGTCAAATATTAAATCAGTACAAACAGTAATTGAAGAAATGTGTTGAAACATGATTAGAAAAAACTAATTTATCCATTTATATTTAGAGGGCAAGATGTAGCCCACTGGTAAAGCGCTCCCTTGATGCGCCGTCGGTTTGGGATCGATCCCCGTCGGTGGTCCCATTGGGCTATTTCTCGTTCCAGCCAGTGCAACATGACTGGTACATCAAAGGTCGTGGTATGTGCTATCCTTTCTATGGGATGATACATATAAAAGATCCCTTGCTGCTAATCGAAAAGAGTAGCCCACGAAGTGGTGATAGCAGGTTTCCTCCCTCAATATCTGTGTGGTCCGTAACCATATGTCAGACGCCATATAACCATAAATAAAATGTGTTAAGTGCGTCGTTAAATAAACCATTTCCTTCCTTCCATCTATATCTAATTATAAAACATTATGCTAATCATGTTTTAAACAACTTGGCCGAAATAAACATAAACCAAATATTGATTTTATTCTTTTCTCTTAAGTTTATAGTATAACCAACTCTTTTTATTTTCAGATGTCTTCGATGTTTACAGACAATCTCAGGTAATGATTTTCTTGCAGCGTTATTAATATGTGCATCTGCTGTATTTACACCCTCCATCCAAGTTCAGATTTATATTGTGGGTAATAATTCTGAAGCTGCTTGCATCTTCTATACTTATCGATATTCCAAAAAGTTAACAACAAAGTTATACAATTGGTGTTAATTCTAGTCTTTTATAGATCTTAGAATTATATTTTAAAATTACCCTATTATTATAAATTATAAAGTATATTTTGACATTATGAATAGCAACTTTTCTCCTGATAACCTGTTTTGTATATCCATTTATGTTTGTATATGACTCTAGCAATCGTGACATATGTGTGTATATATATTTATTTGTTACATTTATATAATCCTATGATAGATTTATTGGCAATAGACCTTTTTTCTGGTTTAATTTTTTGTTCCTTGTCTATTACTATGATTTTTACCTCGTATTGTATCTGCTTTATTTCTAAACTATTAGCATTAATTTTCATTTATTTTTCAACTTATTTCCGTGCTTATATCCAATTACAGTTCAAGCATGCTGTCCTGGGCACATACTTCAGCTATCTGGGCTGTCTGTCCAGGACAGTGTGTTAGTTGTTAGTTGGTTTGTGGTTATTGAGAGAGAAGAGGGTGTTGTGACCTTACACCTACCCATTGAGCCCTTAAGAACTCGCTCTGGGTTGGACCCGGTAGCAGGCTGTGAACCCTATACCTACCAGCCTGTAGTCCGTTGACTTTGCAGTAATATTGTATTCATTGTTTTTCAGGGCCAGTTACTCTTACTGGACTTTAACCCCTTTGGTGTTCCAACAGACCCATTGCTGTTCAAATGGGAAGAACTAGAAAATGATTCCAATAGTGGAGTGAAGGTACGGTCAATTTTAGTTTGTGTTACAGTTAATATCATTTATGCTTAGAATTTGTATAGTCATTCTCCACATTGAACACTAGTATTTTTGTTTTGTTGATGTTATGGAGTGTGTGGTGTCCGTAACTGTGATATGAACATCATTATTTTTGTTTTGTTGATGTTATGGAGTGTGTGGTGTCCGTAACTGTGATATGAACATCATTATTTTTGTTTTGTTGATGTTATGGAGTGTGTGGTGTCCGTAGCTGTGATATGAACATCATTATTTTTGTTTTGTTGATGTTATGGAGTGTGTGGTGTCCGTAGCTGTGATATGAACACCATTATTTTGTTTTGTTGATGTTATGGAGTGTGTGGTGTCCGTAGCTGTGATATTAACACCATTATTTTTGTTTTGTTGATGTTATGGAGTGTGTGGTGTCCGTAGCTGTGATATGAACATCATTATTTTTGTTTTGTTGATGTTATGGAGTGTGTGGTGTCCGTAGCTGTGATATGAACATCATTATTTTTGTTTTGTTGATGTTATGGAGTGTGTGGTGTCCATAGCTGTGATATGAACACCATTATTTTTGTTTTGTTGATGTTATGGAGTGTGTGGTGTCCGTAGCTGTGATATGAACACCATTATTTTTGTTTTGTTGATGTTATGGAGTGTGTGGTGTCCGTAGCTGTGATATGAACACCATTATTTTTGTTTTGTTGATGTTATGGAGTGTGTGGTGTCCGTAGCTGTGATATGAACACCATTATTTTTGTTTTGTTGATGTTATGGAGTGTGTGGTGTCCGTAGCTGTGATATGAACACCATTATTTTTGTTTTGTTGATGTTATGGAGTGTGTGGTGTCCGTAGCTGTGATATGAACACCATTATTTTTGTTTTGTTGATGTTATGGAGTGTGTGGTGTCCGTAGCAGTGATATCTACACATTTAAGTTTCCAAGATAAAGGCATTACTCCTTGTTTTTAATGCCACACAAATTTAACACAGAGAAAGTCTTTTTTGTTTTGTTAGAACATTACAAAGTTATATGGATAATATTGGAGCAGCCAGCATTTTATATTAGGGTGGAACAGGGGCTACCCAAACTATGAGTCGTATTATAGGACAACAGACATGTATAAAGGTGGTGGGAAAAGAAAGAGGTGTGATTGGGGGAGGGGGCATGCCTCCCCACTCCAGCTACACCAGTGACTGACAATAATGAGATACACTGAGAAGTTGTAGTATTACTATTTTGGTGTGGGACTACTTAACATGGCAAGGCTCCAGGCTTGCTGTCAGTTGAGCTATCTGTATCATCTGAGCCTTCAGTTAAAAAAAACCTGAAGTGCCTGCCAGGTAGTCATCCCCCATGTTGGGGTCATACACTCGGGAGAAACACTCATAAATACCCATGAAGTGTGTGAAATTGTGTATACATGGCCATACAGCACCCCATGGTGCCCAGCAGTGCACTCACTCTGGGTTGGAGGCAGTCTTTTAATGAAAAATCCTACATTGCCTTGGATGAGACAGGAACCTGTGCCAGTCTTGAATTGGGTTATTTGATAGCTCAAAGTATTCAATGTGACAACTGACACTAAATAATGTGACAATGGATACTTCATAATGTGACCACTGACACTTAATAATGTGACAATGGATACTTCATAATGTGACAACTGATACTTTGTAATGTGATCACTGACACTTCGTGTGACAACTGATACTTCATAATGTGACAGCTAACACTTCATAATGTGACAACTGATACTTCATGTGGCAGCCGACACTTCGTAATGTGACAACTGACACTTCATAATGTGACAACTAACACTTCATAATGTGACAACTGATACTTATGTGACCACTGACATTTAATAATGTGACAACTGATACTTCATAATGTGACCACTGACACTTAATAATGTGACACTTTGTTATGCTCTTGTTAATATGAATTTTGTGTTTTGATACGTAAAGAGCTGTTTTGATCTGCAACCAAACCCTTATGCATATTAATAATGTGACAACTGACACTTAATAATGTGACAATGGATACTTCATAATGTGACAACTGATACTTCATAATGTGACCACCGACACTTAATAATGTGACAACTGACACTTCGTAATGTGACACTTTGTTATGCTCTTGTTAATATGAATTTTGTGTTTCGTTTCCAGGATTTGGAGTTCCGATACATTAAGAGCTGTTTTGATCTTCAACCAAACCCTTATGCATATTACGCTATGCCCAAAGATTTTGTAGACTTAGCAGCCGGAGAAGATCCCTACAAACTTCTGGATCTTCTGAACTTGGTAATCATAAATGTTATTTTTATTCATCCCCTACATCTGGTGTAACAAAGACCGTGGTATGTACTATCCTGTCTGTGGGATGGTGCATATAAAAAGTTCCTTGTTGCCAATTGAAAAGAGTAGGCCATGGAGTGGCGACAACAGGTTTCCTCTCTCAATATATAACCGTAAATAAAATGTGTCGAGTGCGTCGTTAAATAAAACATTTCCTTCATTCATTTGAGTAGTCTGTAATAGTTATAGGCCAAAAAATATAGTTGAATTTTTGAAAGTTATTTATCATCCTTTAGTAACTTTCATAAACAGCTTGTGTATATTTATTAATTAATAATAAATGCAGGTGTTTAGGCACGTGTACACGTCTCATTTTGTGCACATATAGCAATTAAAAGCATCTAAAATAGGCTTATTAATTTTAATTGAAGGCTTTTTATGAAATTATTGTTATAATGGATGGTCAGGTAACAAACTTGGGTATATGTTGTAAATTCTTTTCCATTCACAATGTCTTAGTTAGATGTAATTACAAATTATTCAATTTTGTTCCATGGGTGGGGTGACGGTTATTAAAAACAAACATATAAACCAACCATCAGGGGCCTAATTCACTAGACTCACAACTTTGCAATCTCACACTTCAGTGCTAAAAGACATACAAAGAGGATGCTTTATTCTCTAACAGAGCCTAAGAGACCTTTGTGAATTAGGCCCTTGATCAACTTGAGAGAGCCTTAAATTGATCATATTTAAAATATATGTTGTAAACTTTCAACAGATCTTCAAGAGTTCTAAATAATCTTTGTAAAATTTAAACCGATATTGATAGCACCACCTGCATTATAAAAACTGGCCCTGGTATGCAAAACAAGTCGTGTAACTTACAAATTTCCATATATTTTTTATTTCAGAAGGTTCAACAACCTGGTGGAGATTCGAACAGTGATGATGGCTGAAATCAAGGCGTGTTATGTTATCTGTGATACAAACTCTTAAAATTCTTTTATATTTGTAAATAAACTATTTTTTTTATCGTAAGTATTTGTGATTATTATCTAATATAACACATCATTTCAGTAGCAGATCCAAGGTGGTCCAGGGGTCCGGACCCCTCTCCCCTTTTTGAAAACCGACCATACCATTTAAGGGGAAACGTGATTATATGAATTGTTCTGTGTAAAAGGAGAGATCTGTCATCACATTTGGACACACACACCCCCACACCCCACCCTTTTTCAGAAATCCTGCATCCACACCTGCATTTATGAAATTTGGCAAGGTTATAACTAGAGGAAGACAGGTGGCAGTTTCATTCCACAAAGAAATGAAACAGTGACCTTTCAGTTTAAAAGTTCCCTTGTTATTTATCTGGAAAAGACCCTATACTACTGTGCTTTGTTTTGTTTTTGTACTGCCACTTAATTATTTCACTAGGTATGGCTTTGGTCCATGAATTCATTAGCATGGGCAAGTGGGATCCAGCTCAGTCAGTGGTCATCCGAGATGTTTAGACCAAAGGATCAAATCTCCTCGGTCGATTCATTCTCTGATAAGGCTTTTTTTACTCTGTCCCAGCCAGTGCTCCATGATTGGTATATTAAAGACTGGTATGTGCTGTCCTGTCTGGGAAAGTATATAAAAGATTCCTTGCTTCTAAGAAAAAAAAATGTAGCAAGTTTCCTCTGAAGACTCACAATTTCCAAATGTTTGACATCCAACAGTCGATGATTAATTTATTGTGCTCTAGTGGTGTTGTTAAACAAAAGAAACAGTTTTTTCACTGGTAAGGGATTTAGCTGCCTGAGGGGTGTATATGTGGAGGTGGGGGGAGGCGGTATTATTTTAGTTCTGTGGTCCCCTTAATTTATGTTTTTGGCCAACTTCTCCAGTTCATATGTTGGGATTATGATTATGCTGAAAGTACAATACATCTTCCAACTCTATATGAAAAAGAAATGAACAAATACTTGTGGTGTATAATTTAAAATAACTTTACTGCAAAACAATGTCAACAGTTTATACCAGTCTGCCAATAACACACGAGATACTCTTCATTTATAACAATCTGTTTTTAAGGCAAGAAGCGTAAACATGAATGATGACGATGATAATAATATCAATTGAAGAGTTCAGGTGCAAAACACGATATAAACCATTTTCTTTCTAGTTTTTAGTTAAAGCCATTATTGTATGTCAGTAAGGGTTAATTGTAGGCCTGATGATTTGCTGCAAAACGTGATTGATCCTTATGAAATTGTATTGTGTAAATCCCGGGGTTTTTTTTTTTTTATCAAAATGCGATATACGCCAATTAAAAAAACCATTTTTACTGAAAATGAGAAATGGATATATCGTGTTTTGCACCTGAACTCTTCAATTATTCATAGTATTGGTCCAGTAACATCCTGCAAAAACAACCTCTGTGCCATACATTCAGGTCAATGTCTTGAAATGACCGTTTGGCATGCACCAGAATTTTGATCAAACCAGTCATCAACTTAGGTTTTTTTTTTGTAAGTGTATTTTAGAAATGTATCCTATTGAAAAGTCTGGATGTGTGAAAACTCAGTTGATATCCACTAATCATAAACAGGTAAGATTTAAACTGTTTTGGTTGGGAGTGCCAAACAAATTTGTAAATGATTATACACTGAAATAAATTTTACATTCTTGAAAAATGTGAAAAACTTCGTACATGTATCTCAAACAAGAAGGAAAGATGACGGAAATCCCACACAGTGATGCAAGAGGACCAATTACCTTCAACTTAAGTCAATAACAGACATACAATAGTACTGTATTATACAGCCATCAACATATAACCTCTATAGATTGTAGCATTGGTGATACATTTAGTTCAAATGTACTCTTCAAAAAAAGTAGGGGAACTCTAATAAGAATTTACAATTGCCAAAATTGTACGGTATATTAGCTGTGGGGAATGGTTATATGATAATTGTGAATTAATTGGGCAAACATTACAACCGGTAGTTCAGTATTACAGTAGGTTTTATGACCACCAAAGATCTTGAAGGACGATTGGGGTCGGAAGTGAAATTTGAAAGTTGATGTTTTTTTAAACAGTAAATCACAAATTCAAACAATAAAAATGACTAAAAACAAAACAATAACAACTGTATGATCAACAGAATGAAAAAGATTGACAGAAATAATGTTCCACAGTGATTAATGGACCTTCCTGGAAATTGTCAAAATCAAGAATGACGCCCCCCACGCACTTGTACGGAGCAACTGCGTGATGCAAGTGCAAACTATGGAATGTGTTTCGGTGTGTTGATAAACAGACCTGAACGTTCTTTACTAGGATATCTATGGTCAAAACGTATGTTCGGTTTAATAGTTGATATTAACATTAATATTTCAGGTTCCCCTACTTTTTTTTAAGAGTATATATCAGGCACCAGAATTGGTGATGCATTCAGTTCAAACGGAAAACGGGCACCAGAAGACTTGGTTCAAGCAAAAAGGCACTAGAAAATCTGGACAGAAAGCACTAGGAAAAGAATTAAAATGTGTTCTTAGAAGGGGCAAAATTACGGCAACTATCAGTTCATATGGAATATAGGCACAGGAAACTTACAAAACAGGCACTACATGGTTCAGCAATATTTAAGTAAAACGATCACAAGTAACCGAGATCACAAACTTGTAAATATTTTAGTAAACAATTTCTTGTAAGCTGAGTAATAAAGACTATGCTCAGGCACACGCATCAACATTCCTTTGTATAAGTGGATGGATATATATGTATATATATAAACACATTCATACACACATGCATGCACACACAGTCAAACACGCCTACACACAAATAAATATTTCTCCGACAAGCACCACAATTCACATCCATATTGCCCAATACAAATAATTCCACAAAGTATGCACACCCAGTAGGGGAGGGGAATTTAAACAATATACATGAGGGGAGGGGGTTTTGCTGACAGTACATACACTCACAAAAATGCACACACGTTGCATAACCATGCCTACTGAATCTACTGAAAAAAGACGTTTGTATGCATAAACTTAAATTCCGTTATTCTTCTGTCTTAGATTTCATGGTGTAAAATGCCCACAATACCAGCTTCTAATTACGATCTCAGGAGGATTGATGTATATGCACTTACTGATACAAGGAAAGAGGATGGTGGTGGTATTAACATGTATAAAAGTTGTGGTAGAGGGTAAAACATCCATTAAAAATGTATCGCACAAGTGAAAGCAAATGTAGTATTCTGTTTCTTTCGTATTCTCAAAAACGAGGTTGATACTTACTTACTTGCAGTTAACATGCATCACAGAACAATCGGTTTCAGGTTAACTTATATGTCACAGAGCAATCAACTTTGGTTGTGCTTATTTTATTGGATGACATGGCTGTGGTGACATTGTCATCACCGTAGAGCAACCAATCACAAGTCTCAAAACTGATCTCCAACATATGATGGAGACAAAAATCGTATACAACGGGTGATGTCTCATGTGTGTGTATAAGAAAATATTTTCACATTTAATTTTTAGAGAAAAACAGTCTGCATGTTAAATCCTTTTGGAGAGATTGTATCCTGTTAAATCCTTTTGGAGAGATTGTATCCTAAATAAGATCATTACAAAATGTCACTATCAGAGTGCAAGTGAGATCAGCACAAAATCAGGAGCCCAGTGTTTATCCTACTGTTTTTGTGGTTTGTAAAACATGTTTACCAGTCTAGTGCTGGTCAAGAAATCATTATAGAATGTATATATACGTACTGCTATGGCAATTATGAGTGAATGCGAGATCAACACATAACCTAATCAATGCTTATGTCCTCCCATGCTACCTTGTTGATATTAATAATAGGAATACATTTTTTGTTTTCTGGAACCGCTCCTTACTTTCTATTTGTTTCCATTTTGAAATTTAAGACGAGATATATTCCCACTCCACAATATGAGTTTCAAACCTTTGGGAGGTAAAGAAATCTTGCTTCTGTTAAGAACTAAATTAATAACCCTTATGTCATGAATGTGTTAATCACCAGATCAACTATAACAATATATTGATGCCTCATCTACACTTAATCGAAAAAAAGCTTGCTAAACTGGGGCCTAATTCACAAAGCTCTCTTAGGCTCTGCTAGACAACAAAGCGTCCTCTTTGCAATTCTTTTAGCATTACACTGCGAGATTGCAAAGTTGCGAGAGTTCAGTGAATTAGGCCTCTGGTTTTTGCACTTTCATGACATCGGGAAACAGACAAATCATCTATTAACAATAGAATTGCCCTTAGTCACTGAACATAATCCTAGGCACTTGCTTATAAAGCTTTATAGTCTAAACTCAAATCTTAGTTATATCACACATATACAATATGATGTTAAAAGTCTCAGACTCTTATAGAATCTGGAGTCTAGATTTTATAAGTACAGGACTGGGCCCATGCTTATAAAACTAGAGTCTAGACTTAAGTTTTTCTTGACATCACATGCATACAGTTTGTATGGTGTTGCCATAACGTCTCAGACTATTAGAGTCCTGAGTTAAGACTTTAAAAAGTTTTATAAACATGGACCCAGGTTTCATCTCATCATCAAAGAATGGACTTTTCAGTCTCCAGTGTAAAAGTTTTATAAGCACGAGGCCATATTTCATCTTCTCATAATCAAGAAAAAAAACTGTTGAGTCTTACGTCTAAATGAGTTTAAAAGTTTTATAAGCAGGGAATCATATCTCATCACCAAGGAACAGACTGATGAGTTTAGACTCAACAGCCTTTATATGTATGGGGTCAGGTTTCATCATCTCATCACCAAGGAACAGACTGTGAAGTCTAAAAGTTTTATAAGCACAGGCCAGGTTTCATCTTGTCATCAAGGAACAGACTGTTGAGTCTTGAGTCTAAAAGTTTGATAAGCATAGGTCCAGGTTTCATCTTGTCATGAAGGAATAGACTGTTATGTCTAAACGTTTTTTAAGCACAGTCCAGGTTTCATCATCTCATCACCAAGGAACAGACTGTGAAGTCTAAGGCTTTATAAGAACATAGTCAGGTATCATCATGTCATCCCCAAGGAACAGACTGTTAAGTTTAAAAGTTTTTATAAGCACAGGGCAAGTTGCATCATCTCATCATCAATGAATAACTTGAGTACAGACTCTAAATGTTTTATAAGTATGAGACCAGGTTTTATCATTTCATCATCAAGGAACAGATGGTTACATTTGAATGTTTTATAAGCATAGGGCCAGGTTTCATCTTGTTATCACCAAGGAACAGACTTGTGTCTAAAAGTTTTAAAAGCACAGGCCAGGTTTCATCATCTCATCCTCAAGGAACAGACTGTTAAGTTTAAAAGTTTTATGAGCACAGAGTCAGGTATCATCATGTCATCCTTAAGGAACAGACTGTTGTGTTGGGTTCTGAAGCTCCAGGTGTTTCCTCAGATTGCTGGTGTATCTCGTAAGGTTGCTGAGTTGGCGGTGCTGGCAGTTTGTCTGTTCCACAAGGCTGGTTTGTTGGCGGTGTATCGAGGTTTCTGACATGTTGCTGCGTCGGATGCCGATGCTGCTGTCTGACAGGCTAGTTCGCTGCTGGTAGATGGTGGGAGTAAGACTCATGTTGAGAAAGCTGTTGACGCTGTCTAATACCCTGTAGAAAGATAGCATGAAGAAATCCATTAGTTTATTGATGATATGAAAATAATTTTTTTTGTTTTTGTGCGACTTTTTTATGTCATCAGTAGCATCACCTCACACACATCCCCCCCCCCCCCCCCCCGTCATTAGTGTATTGAAGATGTTGGTTCTCTTACCTTATTTAATATTATTTTGAGTTTCTTGAGCTATAAATATTAATTTTGTGATATCAGATTCAATCAGATTCACTTCTCAGTGCATAATCACAGAGCATAATATTCCCGTATCTGTTAAATGCAAATTTAAACTTCCAGTCGATTATATTAGTGAACCATCACATTGCTAACTATTTAAAATATAATAATTCCAAACTGATTTTGGACACTTAAGAAATACTATATCATTTGCAAAATCTTTAAAATGGTAGTACAGAAAAGTAGGACATTTGCTATGATTTATTATTTACTGATTATGCAAAATATAATTCATGTAACCAAACAATTGGTTACCTATAAATGGAAATAAGTTCATGTAGAATGTTTATGTCTGTGATCAGTTAAACCTCCTCACAATTCAACCGGATGTGTGTTTAAAACATACATACAAAAACATGCACTCATAAAACATTCTGCTATGCATCAAATGATCACATTAAACCATGTTACATTGTGCTTCAAGAAATATTAGGCTAACCAAACACACTTTGCATAAACAAAAATTATTATTCCAGGCAAATTTTAACCAAATGTACTGTATAATATAAAAGGAACCTGGACATTTAGTTGGTCCCATGCTTATCAAATGTTACGACAACTGACATTCAGGGGCCTAATTCACAAAGTTCTCTTAGGCTTTGCTAGACAAAAAAGCATCCTCTTTGCAAGTCTTTTAGCACTGCACTGCGAGATCGCAAGGTTGTGAGAGTTTAGTGAATTAGGTCCCAGATCATAGGGACAGGATCTGGCTCAGTCAGTAGAATGCTGGCCTGAAGAGCTTGGGTCGAAGGATCAAATCTCCAATGGTGGACCTAATCTTTGACCCTTTTTCTCCCTCCCATTCCACCAGTGCCCTATGACTGATTTATCAAAGGCTGTGCTATGTGCTGTCCTGTCTGTGGGGGAAATGTATATAAAATATCCATTGCTGGAACAAATGTACCAGGTTTCCTCTGATTATGTGTCACAATGACCAAAAGTTTGGCATCCAATAGCTGATGATTAATAAATCAATATGCTCTAGTAGTGATGTTAGGAAAATCAAACATATTTAAAGCTTTCTTTATTCAAAACAATAAAACCATCAGTATATATCCAAAATTTTATCTCAAGACTGAATCTAAGAAACCAGACTACACAATTAATGAAAACCTGTGCCATCCATTCGTTTTAACAAGTTTGGGATTGATCCCTGTCAGCAGACCCATTGGGCTATTTCTCGCTGCAGCCAGTGCACCATGACTGGTACACCAAAGGCTGTGGTATGTGCTATCCTGTCTATGGGATGGTGCATATAAAAGATCCCTTGCTGCTAACTGAAAAGAGTAGCTCATGAAGTGGTGACAGCGGGTTTCCTCTCTCAATATCTGTGTGGTCCATAACCATATGTTTGACGCCATATAACCATAAATAAAATGTGTTGAGTGCGTCGTTGACTCAAACATTTCTCTCTCTCTAATCAAAAAGAGTAGCCCATGAAGTGATGACAGCAGGTTTCCTCCCTCTATATCTGTGTGGTCCTTAACCATATGTCCGACGCCATATAACCATAAATGAAATGTGTTGAATGTGTCGTTAAATAAACATTTCCTTCCTTCTTCTTTGTTTGAACACAACAAAACACAATTGTTGACAGCTTGATTCTTTATTTCAGCTTGAACGTTCAGTCCAAAATAAATTATTGCCAACTGAGATTCATTGCAGCTAGTGTGCTATTTTCCTTCAACTGTTTAGTACACATAACTGTCAACTCACACATTCATATTTCAAAGCAAATTCCACGTTGTTAGAAATACTTTATTAAAGATGTATTTTGTTAACACTAGTTATTAGGCAATGTGAAATGTTTTCACCTGTTATGGATTTTTTGTTACAACTTCTTGTGTAAATGATAAATTTTGGCAAATCCAGTTTGTTTCCGGTCAACCTGTGTTTGTAGCACAGGTACCCCCAAACAGAAACCCCTAATACAAATACTATAGTTAGGCCTACATATATAACGTTACTATAACATATCAGACGTTATTGTTTGGGGATACCTGTGATTTGTAGTAGTTCAAAATACATTTTATTTGAAATAGAAAAGGTATGTACCTCGGAAGTAGGGTCAGTGCATGACTTTAAACACCTATCAGGCTGGGTCAAAGTTCGAGGTGCACCAAACTTTTGATAGAGAAGTGAACACCACAAGTCCTGTGATTGGTGATAAATATGAGTGTGTTGGTTGTAAAAAGAAATAGTTTCATCTGGGCTAAAAATGTATGCAATTTTATTTCATCTGGTACCACTGTGTCAAGTAGCCTTGTGCTTGAAACATGTATGGGGTACCTGTAAAAAAAGGTACAATTTTGTGCGGAATTAGGGTAGTCATAGACGCTACCCGTTGATTTCTCATTACAATGGTCCTTGCAGTGTGAAGATGAGTATGTTAATATGACAGGTAATTTAAATTAGTTTAACTGTATTATTAAGAATATTTGCACATACATCAGAAAAAACACTATTAATTGTTATATTCATATTTGGTTTCAACAATATAACTTAAAACACACAAGTTGATCATATTACCTGTAATCTATGAGATGTTACAGAGGTCTGGGAGTTGCTGCAACATTCATTAACACACAATGTATAGAACGATAGTTATATTGTAATAACGACATCTACTTTATCATTAGCGTTATGCATGATCATAAAATTAAACAGATATTTTAACAACAGTTCTTTCAGAAATTATTCTGTAAAATGCTGAACAATGTTCATTAAGACATAATGTACAACATAATCTTATTTTGATATCTAATTTATTATTAATTTATCATTAATTTATCATACATTTTTATAAAAATAAACAGATTTTTTACCGGATTAAAAAAACCGTTCTTCCAAAAATTTATGAAAGGTATTTGTTTTTAAAATGAATTGAACATTTTATGTCTAATAGGAGTTAATGTTTTCAAACCAAAGAACCGCAAACAAAAAACAAAAACATCATCAGAAGTGTTCATATGCACTAACAACCCATTCCACTGAGAACATAATTTCAAATGCAAAACAGACAAATTGGTATTCTTTTCATCTAGGCTGCAAAAATATTTTGTAGTATGGTATTTTTATAAACAAATTTTAACAATCACTCCTTGTGCATATTTTTCTTAAATTTATTAATGCAATTATTTGTTTCTATAAATAATTAGAAGCTAATTTGAAATATGCAATTTCAACTGACTCTAGGGCTTTCTCAGGCAATATTAAAGAATTGACATCAAGAAAAACAAAATATCTATTTCTGGTTATATTACTATAGTCGCTAAATAAAATTTCAAACATTTGTATGACGAGACAGATAAACAGTAAATCATAATTCTTTTATAAAATGTTTTAAGAAATAATGTAGATACTGGTAATGACCAACAGTGACATTAGAAAGGGTAATTATTATTACCCCAGTAATTAGTACCATTCAAATCTAAAGACAATACTGGCATGGATACAATTCAAATTATTACTTTGATGCTAATTAACAATCACAGCACAAAAACTGAAAAAGCATGCAGGCACCTGTTTAACACATCATGCTCCTTAACAACACACATAACATTAACTTGCGGCCAACAGCAAAAACAAAAACTAGAACACAACACCATAAAATCAAACTCATGTCATGTGATCTCAGTTGAACCAATCAGGTAGAGTGTTACAATAGTGAGGTATGATAATGCCTATTATATCAAAATAGATTATGTGTTTAGTCAAAAATATTTCTTGCAAACATTATTATTCCAAATTCAAATTCATGCAAAAAAAATTCATATTATATTCATGCAACTACCGATTTAAAGATGTATTTAAAACATGTAACTGCATAGTACTTGTACCCAGTAACTCTTAAACTTCACAATGAAGGTTCGACCTGTCTACAACATCTTACTTTAGAAAAACATTTCATTTAATCTACATTAAATATGTTTAATTTTATCAAGTTGATTTTCTACAAAAATATGCAACAGCCGTAACAGTAGCCTAACAATACACTGCATGCCACATTAAATAACACGTGTGCATCATTTGACACTTTACATTATAGCTATGAAATAAAGAAATATAGTGAAACTCCTCCAAACCAGACACACTCGGTACCAAGTAACAAGTCCAGTTTTAAGAGGTATCCAGTTTACAGAGGTTCTCTTCTACACAGATATTTAAAAAGATAACATGAAAAATGTCCGGTTTTGAGGGAATTCCGGTTTTCAGAGGGTCCGGTTTTGAGAGGTTTCACTGTAGTTAATGCAATGTTGTTATATTACAGCCTGCATAAAAAATATGTCACAAATGGTTTTAATTTAGCCAAAAAAGAAAATTGTTTATTCATCACTTATGATCACTTAGTATACTTACATTTATCATACATGCATAAAGTTATTTAAGGTGCTATATCAAAGTTGCGGCTTCCTGAAAAATTATTTTTTATCTTTTGCTTTGAAATATAAACACTTTACCTTCAACAAAATGCACATAAAAATTACAACCATATATTAAAATTTACCATTTCAAAATTTGCTATCTTTGTGCAATTCGTGAAACTACTGACAGCCAACTTGTCACATTACGTGGATTTGCTGATTTCATCAAATGTATTTAAGGATTGTCCGTTATTTCTTTTACATTTATCGGAGTATTAAAAAAAAATCATCTGCAAACTGTGTGCAAATGAGGTTTTTTTTGTTCATACCCCGATGAACATAAAAGAAATACATGTAATAGACAATCCTTGTAAATAAATTTAAAAAATACTTACTAATAATAACAGTAAAAGTTCATATTTTATTTTCAATTATGTTTTGGTTCTTAAACAATAAAGCTCAATAAGACAAAGTACACCTACCAATATAAAGTAACGTCATCAAATATGATGGTCTCTGACAACGTAACTTTGACATTCATCTAGTGATATTGAATGCAACCTTGTTTACAAGTCATACATTACAGTTTCAATATTTATGAGTTATTTATACAAGGATTACATGTGGTATTGATAATTTTTAATTATGTATTACAAATATATGTAAAAATAACAAACTGTGGCACTGTAACTATGATATAGACCTCTAAAATGGCCCATTAATATGAATTTCACAAACAAAACCCATTAAAGACTGAGGTGAATGTGTGTTTTTAAAAAAACAAAAGACCACTGTGATGTGTTTTTCATACATACACTGTAACAAGTGCAGTTAGTGCAGTGAGGTTTGTCTTGTCCATGATGCACAAGCATTAGTTTGTTTACCTCCAGGGAACCATGTCTATCATGGAGCCAAGCTTGCGATAAATAGCCCTACAGATTGTAAAGACAACATGTTGCACAACTGATATCAACCCTATATTTATACAGTAATTAATTTGCACTTATGATATCAGCCCTGCTGATAACAGCTCTGCAAAATATAAACACATTACCGGTATTTTACATATTTGACAACATACTGTCTATTTTTACATTAGATAATTTGCACAGATGATATCAGCCCTGCTGATAACAGCTCTGCAAACAATAAACACATTATTCTGCATATTTGACAACATGCTGTATATTTTTACATTAAATAATTTGCACAGATGATAACAGCCCTGCTGATAACAACCCTGCTGATAACAGCCCTGCTGGTAACAGCTCTGCAAACTATAAACACATTATTTTACATATTTGACAACATATTCTTTTACCCAGTTAATAGTGGCCCTTTAGATATAAAGACATTATGATGCTCAGCTGATAACAGACATTATTTTTTATAGCTGATAATAGCTCTGCAGATTATGTAGTTGAAAACAGCCTTGAAAATTACAAATATATAATTATCTTGCACAGTTGATAACAGTTCTGCAAACCATCAACACACATTATTGTGTGTAGTTGATAACAGCTATGTAGACTATAAGTGCATTATTTTACACTATTGATAACAATCCTGCAGACTGTATGATATTATTCTGCACTGTTGATTACAGATTTGTGGTCTATACAAAATACATTATTATACAGATCCAGGTTTTTGTAAGGGGTGGGGGACATCACAAAATTCTAATAAAGAGGGCAATTTGAATTTGTTAAAGGCAAATGAGTCAAGGTCAATTTCAATTTGTCAAAGGCAAATGAGTAAAGCTCCCAAAGGGAGCGAGATCTGTAGGGGAGTTTGAAGGCATGCCCCCCCCCCCACCCCCGAAATCTTGAAATAAAGATGTTCAGAGATGCATTTTCAGGGCAGTTTAGTCTTGTATATTATGGATGATGAATTGAGCCCCCCCCCCCCCCAAAGTCATTAAAAAAGGCTCTTCAAATGGGTGGGATCCATGGGACCCCTGTGACCCCACACATCTAGATCCGCCAATGAACTGAACTATAGAATGTAAGAATAAAAATATTTGTATAGTTGATAATATCCCTGTAGATTGTAAAAAGAATATAATCACAGATTTTGTGAACAGTCTGTTCACAAATTATTTGCACAGCAGATGTCATACTTATATAACAGTCCTACAGATTGTGATTAAAAATATCTTGGTACATATCAAAGTGATAATATGTCCCACTAAAATGGGACGTAACACTTTGATGTCATATGATGATGATGTCATACGATTCACACACTAGGACCTTAAAGGGACATACCCTAGTTTTTAAACACTAAGGCATATTTTTCACTATTAGAGCCGTTTATGATCACTGAAATCAAACTTTACTTATATTTTATTGTTTAGATTATTAATTTCCATACAACCAAAGTGTTTTTAGTCATCTTGGTGTTACGAATACCACAAAATGCATTTTTCTTATTTTTAAAAACGCACATGCATCTGAGAAGTAACTATTATAGAGTCGCGTTTTTTTCTATTTTTAAAGGTATTTCAATGTCACAGACTCTTGTTTCACTCTGTTGTATCCAAATTTGCTACAGGTTTGTAAATTAACCAAACTTAGCATCCATTATTACGGGTTGAAACTAGAGTCTAGGTGAAAAGTATGCCTTAGTGTTTAGAAACTATGGTCTGTCCCTTTAAGGGAACGTTAATCAAACGAGTTCAGTGATATAAACTGAAATGGGTTATGGGTAATAAACTGTCTTACTTGACTTGGTCTATCATCGGTGCCATTGTCGCCTTATTGCTGCTGCAGTCTGATGGAACTCTCGTTCGTAGGGAGGTACCGGGGTTACCGTGGTGATCTATACCAGTTCCGCCTATCTCACCACCCCACGCTGACCTAGGACCATGGCAGCCTCGACTGGGACTGAAATACATGGATAAAGTTAATATGAACCAGTGTTGTTCAGTTACTGACACCCAGTACAGCAAATTCATGTTGTACCAAACCATGTAACTGCTTTACAACACAGGCAACAGGTGCATATTATTATGCCATATGTGCCGTATATTATTTAAATTAATACTGAAAAAAAGTTAGCTTGCATTATTTATTTTACATGTCCTATGAACCTTTTTATTAATTATCAATTACCAATGTTGGGCTGTTTGTAAAGACCCGACCCCCAAAAAGTACTACTTTCCGTAACAAGCAAATGCAACAATATTTAATAATTTAATATACTTGATTTCATAAACAAATGCCTAGCAGCAAGAAATATTTGTTTTAAAATATTCTATTGACATTTACTAACTGGTGTTTCAGTTCTGTACATTGTGAAATAGACCTCTTTCACATTCCCATTGCGCATGTGTGCGAAGAGTACCGCCCCTTGCCGAATTGGACGGTATCGAGGCTATATACAAATTGGGGGGGCATGATCGACAGTTGTCATGAGCGTAGTGAGTAGCTTCATAGGAGCTGTGAATCTCTAGCGACTAACGTACATATTTCGTTTAAGATGTTAAAATGGCTGCGAAAAACGGTCTACTAATGTTTATATCGGAATTTTTAAGACCAAAAGCAGTGAAACATTAAGTTAGACGAAGTCTCTGGAGCCGCCTGTCAAGGGTATTTTAACAACGCAAAATTAAAAGATTCATACAATAAAATTAACTTTAGTGGAATGTGTTTTTTACTTTTAACAATTAGAATTATAGTTAAATATTCACGCGGATTTCCAGTGATGTTTAATTCTCCACATGTATCAGTATTTAAAATGTAATAAAATATGCCTCCCCTTCCCCCTAAAACCCCCAACAAAACCCCTAACTCACATAAACCTTTATCACAGCTCTATTTTCCCCTTATCGTTTCATTAAAAAAAGACAGTCGTACAACTACTAATCAATGGTACATGTCTATCCACAAATTATTTATTTATGTATTTATTTATTTACTTATTTATTTTAGTTTAGTTTAGTTTAGTTTAGTTTAGTTTAGTTTAGTTTAGTTTAGTTTAGTTTAGTTTAGTTTAGTTTAGTTTAGTTTAGTTTAGTTTAGTTTCACTATCATTTATATCAGATACATACAACTTCACTTGAAATAATATCTGATGTTTATGAAGTTTTAAAACATATATATGAGCCGTCAAATCTCAAAGGTTGACATCACATGTAAACGCGGAAGTAAAAGTTGACATGCTGTTTGCGTTGTTTGTTTTGAAGAATTTAGAAGATAACATCTTCTTCTTTACATGAAGATCAGTTTGAAATAAACGTAAATCTGTATGTACAATAGTGTTTGGTACTAAAATTTTGTATTTTGTACCTGAGAACATTGGTCGAGATCGTTAGCAATACCATCAGCACTTTGATACACATTTACAAGTATAGGGAAAAGTCCTATATATCGATATGGTATGCAAGTATCACACGTTTTTATAACGTACATGATTATACATAACATAAAGTGCAGCAACCTTTCCAGAGTGGTAGACCCATGCAACCCGATACGATCCTAATTCGATGTTTGGTCTAACTTATGAATAGTGTATATATATATTATAAGACTCCATCATATACGGTCATGTGGGATAGAAAAAGTACACCCGAGGTGGTGAAAATTTCGACCTGGGCCCACTGAGGAGGATCGAACTTTCAGTAAATGGAACTTCAGACAGACGTTCTTGTTACGTTATCCCGGTCATTTGAGGACAAGGACTTTTATATGTAAAATCCAATTTTTCTTTTCTTTTGAGCGGAACTCTCAATCCTGCGTGGGGGGATCGTCTGACCCCCCCCCCCCCGATCCCCCCTGGCTACCGGCCTGACATGGTACTTAATATGTTTGCTTCAAACATTCAAACGAAGTACCTTATGACTGCTCATAATAAACCCTCATGAGTTTATAATAAAGACACCATCCTGAGTTTGTAGCTATATTATCAAGCAGTCGGCTAGTCTAATCTGTTATAAATAAAACTTACATCTTTCTTAGGTTAAATAATCTTGCTTCGAATTTAAATAGCTGTATATGCAATACAGTTACATTTGTGACCATTCTCAGGTCGGTAGCAACCAAGAAGTCGGGGGAGGGGAGGGGGCAAGACTATAGCCCCACTTTTATAAACCCGGTTTAAAATATGACTTTTGCCCCCCTCCCACCAATTAGACTGTGTCTCTCCACTACAGATTGTGTCCCCTCCCCTTCCGTCCCCCAACTCCAGATATCGTTCCTACGGGCCTGATTCTAATGTTTTATATACCATAGCTCAACTTTCATATGTATCATTTAATTTTATTCCAAATGCCAAACAAAATTTTAAATAACTTGGTGAAAAGAAATCCCGACAAGAATCCTGAATGTATTTATCTGTATAATGCTTTATAAATATTTAAATTATATTAAATACAATAAATATCTGCATACATACACGCGCGCACACATTAATATTATTTCAGCCCATATCCGATATTTATTGCGTACGAATCCAAACCGATGGTTTGTCGGGCATTAACAACAAAATATTTTTTATTTCGTGATAAGCAACAATTCATAAATGTCTCCAATAAGTCTTGTTGGATGTCGACAGAATGTTCGGGTTCCCTACTGATAGAATAATTAATCATGGAGATATTCACATTCCTATTGCGTGGCCTCCCATTGTCTATGCCCCCCAACTTGTCCACAGGTCTATTTTTACGAGATCTCCCGTGAGTTCGCGGTTTGCGTCCTCAAGTTTCCCCGCAACGGGCACATGCGCAGTGGAATGTGAAAGAGGTCTATTAGTAAACTGGTTACAACTCATTCAAAAATAATATGAGTGGCTATTTTTAAATAAATGAGCTCGTACTCATAGATAATTATGTTACATATCAAATACATGTACAATGCCCTATTAAACATATATTACACAATATTTTTATGATTAAAAATTATTAAACTAAATCCACTATAGTTGTGTTTATACTTTTAAAATACACAATATTTTGTTGTGCTTACATGCATACATGCTAATTTACAAATAATAATATATTTGTTATACATGTAACAGAGAACATACCAATAACCAATTATAACAATAAAATTATATACATGTAAATAAACTAGATTTACAATATAAAGAAAGAAGTATTATTGTTATCATGATGTTAGTGTAATTGCCGTGACTGTGTGTTATCATGATGTTAGTGTAATTGCCTTGACTGTATGTTAACACATAAAACACATTCACTGACAGAGTTGGTTATTGATTCCATGTACCAATATGTATATAGCATGCATACCATGGGTATTACAAAGAGTTAAAACTGTTACAACAGTGTTACATCTTACTGGGGTCCTTCAACCTCCTTAAAGCTGAAAAAATAAACAATCTACAACATGTAACTTGGTTTACTACAATAAGTACGGTACAGAAACGGAAAAGCATATTTGTTTAATGACACCTCGGTACATTTTACTACCATAAGTACGGTATAGAAATGGAAAAGCATATTTGTTTAACGACACCTCAGTACATTTTACTACCATAATTACGGTATAGAAACGGAAAAACATTTTTGTTTAATGACACCTCAGTTCATTTTACTACCATAAGTATGGTACAGAAACAGAAAAGCATTTTTGTTTAACGACACCTCAGTTCATTTTAAACAACATTGCATTATAGTATTTTGAACACTTGGTCTTGAACAGCTCTTAAAATGCAGATCGTCTTGCAACAGCAACTTAGTACAGATAACAACAAACACTGTTTTGTTTAACAACACCACCAGAGCACATTGATTTATTAATCATCGGCTGTTGGATGTCAAACATTTGGTAATTTCGACATTGAGTCCTAGAGTTGTTTTTGTTTGTTTTGTTTTGTCTTACAGAGGAAACCCGCTACATTTTTCCAAGGGATCTTTTATATGCACCATCCCACAGACATGATAGCACATACCACAGCCTTTGATATATCAGTTGTGGTGCACTGGCTGGAAAAAAAATAGCCCAATGGACCCACTGGCAGGGATTGAACCTAGACTGACCGCACATCAAACGAGTGCTTTACCACTGAGCAGCATCCCACCCCTTAAGTCCTAGAGAGGAAACCTGCTAATTTTTTCAAATTAATAACGGGATCTTTTATATGCACCATCCCACAGACAGGAAAGCACATACCACAACCTTTGATATACCAGTTATGTGACACTGGTTGGGATGGGGAAAAAACAATCAGAGATCCTACAAGGAAAGCACATATAGGTGAGCATCCCACACTGACTGAATTAGATCATGCCCCAATCAGCCAATCAAATACAATTCCTACCTAAACAACAATGTTCCTTCTGTCAATAATGGTTTGGTGCATTCTAGACCAATTTAAAAAATAGTTGGTTTGTTGTAAAAATGGCTAAAGTATTTAGTGGAATTTAAGGAGTTATATATAAAATAAAATAAATTGTGTTCAACATACACACATCAAAGTTTGAATGGAAGTACTTTTGATCCATGTATTTGAAACTGCATCAGCAAATAATTGAGAATGCATTCTCATCACACCACCAGGCGAGGTTAGTGTGGGATTTGAGAACGGGAACATGTTCTCATCACACCACCAGGCGAGGTTAGTGAGGGATTTGAGAATGGGGACATGTTCTCATCACACCACCAGGCGAGGTTAGTGTGGGATTTGAGAACGGGAACATGTTCTCATCACACCACCAGGCGAGGTTAGTGTGGGATTTGAGAACGGGGACATGTTCTCATCACACCACCAGGCGAGGTTAGTGTGGGATTTGAGAATGGGGACATGTTCTCATCACACCACCAGGCGAGGTTAGTGTGGGATTTGAGAATGGGAACATGTTCTCATCACACCACCAGTCGAGGTTAGTGTGGGATTTGAGTATGGGGACATGTTCTCATCACACCACCAGGCGAGGTTAGTGTGGGATTTGAGTATGGGGACATGTTCTCATCACACCACCAGGCGAGGTTAGTGTGGGATTTGAGTATGGGGACATGTTCTCATCACACCACCAGGCGAGGTTAGTGTGGGATTTGAGTATGGGGACATGTTCTCATCACACCACCAGGAGAGGTTAGTGTGGGATTTGAGTATGGGGACATGTTCTCATCACACCACCAGGCGAGGTTAGTGTCGGATTTGAGTATGGGGACATGTTCTCATCACACCACCAGGAGAGGTTAGTGTG
Source organism: Gigantopelta aegis (assembly GCF_016097555.1). Classification (NCBI taxonomy): domain Eukaryota; kingdom Metazoa; phylum Mollusca; class Gastropoda; order Neomphalida; family Peltospiridae; genus Gigantopelta; species Gigantopelta aegis. Next base: position 81,726,829 of record NC_054701.1, read on the forward strand.
GGATTTGAGAACGGGAACATGTTCTCATCACACCACCAGGCAAGGTTAGTGTGGGATTTGAGAACAGGAACATGTTCTCATCATACCACCAGGCGAGGTAGTGTGGGATTGGAGAATGGGAACATGTTCTTGCCACTTCGAAATGTTTAGGAACACGTTCTCTACACCAGAACAGAGTTTCAGATACATGTCATGTGTCTTAGGTTATTAGACACCAGTAGTTTTGTTTCAAGAAAGGTTTTACAAATACCTGAATTTGAAGTCTTTGGGAAGACTAAAGCCTTGTTGAAAATCTTTTCTTGAGTTCATGATCTGTTTTTTGAAATCCTTCTTTGTATTGCCATAACCGTTGAAGATGTGATCACAGAATAACAGTCTGCCATCACAGTAGATCTGAAATTAACAGTGAACCATTTCATTCCCATATCACATTTACAGTTAGTTCTGCCATCACAGTAGATCTGAAATTAACAGTGAACCTTTCATTGCCATGTCACATTTACAGTTAGTTCTGCCATCACAGTAGATCTGAAATTAACAGTGAACCATTCATTGCCATGTCACATTTACAGTTAGTTCTGCCATCACAGTAGATCTGAAATTAACAGTGAACCATTTCATTTCCATGTCACATTTACAGTTAGTTCTGCCATCACAGTAGATCTGAAATTAACAGTGAACCATTTCATTTCCATGTCACATTTACAGTTAGTTCTGCCATAACAGTAGATCTGAAATTAACAGTGAACCATTTCATTTCCATGTCACATTTACAGTTAGTTCTGCCATCACAGAAGATCTGAAATTAGCAGTGAACCTTTCATTGCCATGTCACATTTACAGTTAGTTCTGCCATCACAGTAGATCTGAAATTAACAGTGAACCATTTCATTTCCATGTCACATTTACAGTTAGTTCTGCCATCACAGTAGATCTGAAATTAGCAGTGAACCTTTCATTGCCATGTCACATTTACAGTTAGTTCTGCCATCACAGTAGATCTGAAATTAACAGTGAATCATTTCATTGCCATGTCACATTTACAGTTAGTTCTGCCATCACAGTAGATCTGAAATTAACAGTGAACCATTTCATTTCCATGTCACATTTACAGTTAGTTCTGCCATCACAGTAGATCTGAAATTAGCAGTGAACCATTTCATTTCCATGTCACATTTACAGTTAGTTCTGCCATCACAGTAGATCTGAAATTAACAGTGAACCATTTCATTGCCATGTCACATTCACAGTTAGTTCTGCCATCACAGTAGATTTGAAATTAACAGTGAATCTTTCATTTCCATGTCACATTTACAGTTAGTTTTGAAAATTAACAAACCCATGTATGCACAAAAAATAAAGTACTTAAAAATTAAAGACTTAATAAACTATGAAAAAGTTCTTAAAGGGACAGACCCTAGTTTCAGCCCATGAAAATTAACACTACGTTTAGTTAATCAACAACCTTGTAATACATTTGGATAATGTTACAAGAGAGTGAAACAAGACTCTGTGATGTTGAAATGGTCAAATGCCATTAAAAATAGACTAACACTCAACTGCATAACTGTTATTTCTCAGACATGCACGTGCGTTTAAAAAAAATAAAACGCGTTTTGTGGTATTAGAAACACCAGAATGACCAGAGAAACTTCGGTTGTATGGAAATAAATAATCTAAACAATAAAATATAAGTAAAGTTTGATTTCAGTTATCATAAACGGCTCTAATAGTGAAAAATATGCCTTAGTGTTTAAAAACTAGAGTATGTCCCTTTAATTTCAAAGTCTTAATAAAAACATCAAGGACTTACTACTACTATATTAAAGACTTACCAGGTGTGGATCCAGGAGAGGTGTTGGGTGTGTGCACACCACTACAATTTTGAAGTGCCCCACAAAATTCAGTGTGTATCACATGAATACAATTAATTTCTTTATGTTCAGTGGGGAAACATATATCTTTGTCGGCTTAAGCTTAGATGACATTATATGAGTTGCATCATGTAGTATGCATGTCCCACACTCGACCACTGGCCATGCCAGAGATTGGGTGTGGGAGAGACATGCCTGAACCTTAATTGGATAGAGGCACGTTAGTAGACTTTATGAGTACGAGTACGAGTATTGAAAAACCTGTTGTTTGTAAAGTTTGTTTTATTTAACAACGCCACTAGAGCACACTGATTTTTTATCTTATCATCAGCTATTGGACGTCAAACATATGGTCATTCTAACACTGTTTTTTAGAGGAAACTCGTTGTCGCCACATTGGCTTCGTTTATGACAGGCAGCAAGGGATCTTTTATTTGAGCTTCCCACAGGCAGGATAAACCATGGCCTTTGTTGAACCAGGTATGGATCACTGGTCATGCATGTGGTTTACACCTACCCATTGAGCCTTGTGGAGCATTTACTCAGGGTTTGGAGTCTGTATCTGGATTAAAAATCCCATGCCTCGACTGGGATCTGAACCCAGTACCTACCAGCCTGTAGACTGATGGCCTAACCACGACGCCACTGAAGCCGGTCCTGTCATTTGAGACAGATTTTTATTCAGCCTGATGGCTCACGACACAACACGACCATCCAGTTGAGTCGCATCATATAATGTGATCTAGGCTTTAGTGTTTTGGGGGAGTATTGCCAAATACAATGTATGTTAGTGTACTTTTGAATATTGTAGGTGTCCTTTTTAAAGGTTGCATCTCCTCTCTGAAAAAATCTACAATCTGCACGGTTCTTCATAATTTTAGAGTGGTAAGAATGGTTTTAACATTACAAAATGTGACATGGATGGAGGGATGGAGAGCAGTATAAACAAAATGCCAAATTTTCGGCTACATAAAACAATTTTATTGAATGGCACCTTACTAAAATGTTCAAGACTTGACATATACAACACCAAAGACTTAACAATATTAAAAAAATAATAAAATATCAGCTTACTAATTCATGTATTAAAGACTTACTAAATCAAGGACTTAAGACAACAAGCATTCTGAGAGTACTGCTGAAGAAGTAAGCTACATTTCCCCTACAAATCTCAAAAGTTCAAGGGACATAACTCTATCAAAAATAAACCAACTTGATCTGTAACTGTAAGCTATACACAAAATGTTAGCTCAATATCTTGAGGCATTGCAAAAAAAAAACGGTTTGGAAAACTATAAGAGGGACAGATATAAAAAAAAAAAAAGAGTCTCCTCCAGTTTGGGGCCCGAAGACTGTTTTACCTGTTGTCTTCAAGGCCAGATTCAGACCTCTGGAGGCCCGAGGCACTTCAGGTTCGGGGGCCCCTCAACATAGAAATTAAATTACATGTCAAATACAAAAATGAACTAATTTTATAATTATTACATTTTTTTAATAAAGGAAGTCCTTAGGCAGGGAGGACGTGGCTCTCTGGCAGGGGGGGGCCCTCTGGCAGGGAGGACGGGCCCTCTGGCAGGGGTGTCCGGGGCAACTGCCCCATTATAAATCTAGCACTGGTTGTCCCATTGGACCAGAAATTATTTTACGTTTATATTCTCGCATTAGTTTGAGTTTATCATGTTTCGTTTGGCAGAATTTCTAGCTTGCCTGACCAAATATCCAGCAGAAATGTCAGCCAATTTAGACCCTTGGACTTTATAATATTAACAACTGACTAAACTATTCCAGACTTACGAGGAACATGCCGGGTACGACGTTGTGCCTGGTAAGCAGTAGCGGCTGTGTGTGGTTGGTGTTGTCCGCAGCACTGTTGATGTCGTACTTCAGTATCCGGTACATGTCGGTGCGACACTGCAGACACGGTCTCGTCCGGTTTCGGTTCATCTTCACATACAGCTCGTCCAGCATGTCTTCAGCACTGAGGACCTTCGGAAAGCTGGAATGAAAGGAATGTAAAGTTTAACAACACCTCAGCACATTGTTATGGAGGACCTTCGGAAAGCTGGAATGAAAGGAATGTAAAGTTTAACAACATCTCAGCACATTGGCATGGAGGACCTTCGGAAAGCTGGAATGAAAGGAATGTAAAGTTTAACAACACCTCAGCACATTGTTATGGAGGACCTTCGGAAAGCTGGAATGAAAGGAATGTAAAGTTTAACAACACCTCAGCACATTGTTATGGAGGACCTTCGGAAAGCTGGAATGAAAGGAATGTAAAGTTTAACAACACCTCAGCACATTGTTATGGAGGACCTTCGGAAAGCTGGAATGAAAGGAATGTAAAGTTTAACAACACCTCAGTACATTGGCATGGAGGACCTTCGGAAAGCTGGAATGAAAGGAATGTAAAGTTTAACAACACCTCAGCACATTGTTAAGGAGGACCTTCGGAAAGCTGGAATGAAAGGAATGTAAAGTTTAACAGCACCTCAGCACACTGGCACGGAAGACCTTCGGAATGCTGGAAAGAAAGGAATGTAAAGTTTAACAATACCTCAGCACATTGTTATTTGGAAGCTCAGAAAATCTGAAAAGAAATAAAGGTTCAGTTTAACAACACCTGAGCACATTGTTAATCAGCAGTCATCACATAGGATATTCTTCTTTTTATTCAATTAGAAGCAAAGGTATCAAAGATACATAATATATTCGTATTCGAAATATGTAAATGTATTGACATTTTATAATTGAAAAAGTTTCTTATTCATTAGCTACTGGATGTCAAACAGGACAGGTTACTGCGAACTGAAAGAACATCTTTAAAAGATTGGTATTCAGTCCTCGGCTCTCTGTGATTGTGGAAAAGATGACCAAACACCACAACACTTCCTGCAGTCCTGTCCACTCTATAACAGAGAGAGGCAACAAATCTGGCCTGTGAGTACTATGATGGATGCCAAGCTGTGGGGCTCTGCAAAAGATCTGCGTCTGACAGCCCTTTATGCGACTCTCACGGGACAAAGGATATAATACAACCAATTGAACGCTGAAGAAGAAAACCACTAATAATTCAGACTAAATCCAGCTAAATTCAGCCCAAAATAACTGTAATAAGGCAATATTGGCAAAAAAATATATTATAATGGCTATAAGCTGAATATATAGTCCCTTTGAAAAACTCTTACAGAGATGAAACAACGGCAACAATCTGAAGTTGTCCCTCTAATGCGTGTTTCTGCATAAACTCATCAAATTCGACGTCAGTGATGTAGGTGACCACGTGGCGACTGCAGTGACACTGAGGTTTGTCATGTCCCAGCAGCATCTGTCGGATTGCACTGGGGCATGCACCGATGTTTGACAGAACACGTTCGGGCGGCGATGACGTAAACGTGGCCTGACGAGTAGGACTCTTGCTGTGACTTCTCGTGGAATTAGATTTTGTAGCAGCTCTGGAAATATAAAATAAAACAAAAATAGAGAATATTAAATATAAATAATTAACATTTATTGATTTATTGTTTTATTTCATGTTTTCCATGGTCATAAGTCAATCTGCAGTTACAAAACATAAATTACAAAAAACACTAAAACACCTCTCCCCGAAAAGAAATTTAAAAAACAAACACCCCCTCCCAATTAAATCAGTATATTTATTGTCAACACTATACCAAAAAAAAGTTAAAATTTGTTTTGTTTAAAGACACCACTAAAGTATATCAATTTATTTATCATCGGCTATTGGATGTCAAACATTAGGTCATTTTATAGACTTAGAGAGGAAACCCGCTACATTTTTTCATTAGTAGTAAGAGATATTTGTTAGCTACTTTCCCATAGACAGAACAGCACATACCATGTACTTTGATAAACAAGCCATGGGACAATGGCTACACTAATAGTGTAACACTATACCAAAGACATAAAACTATTTTAGTTCTTAACGTTACCTACTTTATTTTGTGAAAGTAAATTATCTAAAATTAACTAAGTACAAAGTAAAATAATAGGTGAATTAAATGTTTTACAGACCAAAATATTTGAGAGACAATATCTATTTGTTGTACTTGCTGGACAAAGCAAATGCAGGGGCCTACCTTCCATATACACAGGTATGCAGCTGCGTACCACCTGAGATTACAAATATAATTTTAAAATTAAAATATATGATGTAAATGCCTGTATGCGTGTATGTGTATGTGTTTTATTCCATCAACGAAAAAGTCTGCATACCACCTGAAAATCCCCAGCTAGGCCCCTGAAATGGATGTCCACCGAGATGGATCAATCAAACCAGTTGTAAATAAATGAAGAGATCATTTCAAAAAGCTATAATTTATGTACATCAATTTCCAAATGGTGGAGTTAACAGTTACGGTATACCGATGTTAGAAGGGCTACATCCTAATCAAAATCCTGGGGGGGGGGGGGGGGGGGGGAGGTGGAGCACTACTTTTTATAAACAAATGAAACACCATACAAATTAAACCCTGAGATGTGTATGCTATTTTCTGAAGTAAAAAAAAAGAAGAAACAAAAGTGAGATTCCCAGGGGGGACAACTGCCCCCATCCCCCCGGAGGGTACGCCCCTGTGTTAGTACAACTCAGCAACACGACGATAGAGTTTCCCTTAAAACACGACCTATATCCATTGAACAGGATCTTAAAACTGAAACTTTGTGTGATATACATGTATGCTATGTTATGTTGCATTAAAATCGTGTTTTTCTCAAAATTACGTTAATGGATATACATGTATTGTGTTTTGGAAATGAACTCTTGAAATGGACATACTCCACTAATCGGTTCATGATGGCGCCGGCTGAAGGGGTGGTGGGCGTGTGAGGGTCAGCCTCACCCCCTGCAGTGACCGTGTCGGCCGAGTGGTCAAACTTGACAGAGGCTGTCATACTGCGTCGAGATGGAGACTCCCTCTGGCGAGCAGAACGTGTCTTAGCACGTTTCCCTGGATCTGCACGAATAAAACATGTGCATTGATGTAGAAAATTATATGTATTTGGATTCACTGCATAGAAGTCTTAATAACAGAACAACGCCACAGGTAAATGTATAAACAATATTTTTATATATATATACCATAATTATTAAACTAACAGTCAACAAGCTTTAAGCAAACTCAAAATCTATCCAAATTATTTGCTTCTTTAACACAATCTATTTAATTTGAACCTATAACCCTGAATATAAACTTTTATAAACACAGATATTTAAATTTATTAATAATTTCCTAATAAAATGCAGAAAAGTTAAAGAAAGTTGATATCAAGTGACTGGAAGAGGTTACTTTGGGTATTGTGGAACATTCTAGTCAATCAGCTGTAGGGTGTTCGGACTAGTCCACTGATATCGAGGAGTAGGTAAATGTCACAGGCCAGAGGTCAGGTTATAGGCTGTAAAGAAAATTTAGCTACATATGTCTACTCCTGCCACCCACCCCATACCCTTTCCTGTCCTGGATGGATGCATCAGCATGGGTTGACACCTGCACCCATGACAGGCGTGCACTACAACAGCTTGCTCTGAATGTGCATGTTAAGCCCTACGACCTGACCTGACCTGACCTGACCTGACATATTTGTATTTGTTTTAATTTGTTGACAATACCTGCAGGAGCTGAAGGTGCCCGCAGAGCTCTTGTTTTGGTCTCTTCGGCGCTGGAAATACCAAGAGAGGCCTGGCGGTTGAATTTATCATCCGAGAGTTTAGCGGACTGTGAGTATCGAACCCTCATTCTTGGAGAATCTGACATCATGTTCAGACTTGGAGAACTCAAGCCAACTGTTATACGATAGTGTTCCATCCAATCATCCACCAGATTTCTGAATGAAAAAAGTGCTGTCATTGTTTTAAGTGAAACAAGTGAATACATGTATCTACAACATGCAGCACCAGTCATGGAAAAAAAAGGTTACTTAAAAATTAATTATATATATATACTGTCATTTGTTTATTTGTGAAAATATCATGGTTGGAGAGACAAGGACTGGGATGTGGAGGTTAAAAAAGTAATTATTTGTGTTGAACAACACCAATAGAGCACATTGATTACTAACTAAAGGCTATTGGATGTCAAACCTTTAATAATTCTGCAAAAAAAAAAAAGAAAAAAAAAAATATATAAAAAAAAGAAAAAGGAAAAATGAAATAAAATGAAATAAAATAACAAACCTGGCTTTTCTCTGTAGTCGAGCGAGATCCTTGTCGGCATCTGTGTCATACAGAGCTTTCTCCTGGTACTCGTACATCTTCTGAAGCTCGGCCAACTGACCCTTGTACCGGTCAAGCTGTAAACACAACAACACACATAATAAAAACGGTACTCGTACATCTTCTGTAGCTCGGCCAACTGACCCTTGTACTGGTCAAGCTGTAGACACAACAACACACATAATAAAAATGGTACTCGTACATTTTCTGTAGCTCGGCCAACTGACCCTTGTACCGGTCAAGCTGTAGACACAACAACACACATAATAAAAATGGTACTCGTACATCTTCTGTAGCTCGGCCAACTGACCCTTGTACTGGTCAAGCTGTAGACACAACAACACACATAATAAAAACGGTACTCGTACATCTTCTGTAGCTCGGCCAACTGACCCTTGTACCGGTCAAGCTGTAGACACAACACAGAGTCAGAGTACCGTAGTAAATAGCAACAACACACAATGTCACATAATAAAAACATTGAGTGTATAATATTTGAAACTACAGCACTGATTTACATTGCTTTTGACAATCCACAATGCTAACCTTATGGCCATAAAGATCCTTACCAACTGAGTTAACATTACTGCATGAACCATGCATACTATGAGTATGTGTATGTGGTAACTGCTTTGTACTACACCCCAACATGATAAGAAAGCTTGGTTCGGTGAGAGGTGGGGGGAGTGGGTTAACTAGCATGTGATTATACAGATTTATTGCACACGTTTATCAGTGGGAATACAACCATAGTAAAATCATAAATGAACATTCTAAAATTTAAAAAATATGAAGAACTATAAAGTGATAGTTATTAAACTGAGGAACGCCATGTAATAACAACTTTTCCTGTATATAACTGAAGAGAAGAGGACAGGTGTCAAACGAGTTGCTGTCTGGACTGAGAAAACAGTATGGACTTCAAGAGAAATAAAACATGTTAAGATGGGGAGAATTCTACATCTAAATATATTTTGTAGCACTTTCTAATAGCATGTGTTTGAAAGCAAACCACTTATAAACAGACTGGAATGAAGAGAAACAAGTTGTTACCTTCTTCTTTGATTTGGACTTCGACTTTGTTTTAGGACTAAACAAATTCAAAAGTTCTTTGGCAGCTAGGGAAGAAAACGTAAATGCTGTCAGGAGTTGTTCCTGGAAGAAAAAGAATAAATAAGTTAATAAAAAAATATGTTTTGTATTTCAAAACTTATTTAAGTGAATGAATAAATGAATGAAAGTTTAACGACACCCTAGCACAAAAATATGGTGGCTATAGGGTGTCATCTAACCTCCTTTGAGCTGTCAAGATAGTATAACAATGTACCATGTTGAAGAAAAATAAAATGTCAATACTTGATGAATTTCCCTAAAGGTTTTTAAGCTAATTATTTAATTTTATTCTATGAATATTGAAATTATTTTACTTGCCATTCATCCCCATGTGATAATTCCTGATGACACTATTATATTTAAGTAACAGTGACATATTAACAGCAGAAAATGTCCTGTTATACAGAAAAATACGACATTGTTTTTAAGTTGTGCCATCATATTCAGCTATTTTACTTTATATACATGAACAACAATTAATCAATTCCACATACCATCTTACAATAAAAAGTAAAGTTTGTTTTATTTAACGACGCCGCTAGAGCACATTGATTTTTTATCTTATCATCGGCTATTGGACGTCAAACATATGGTCATTCTGACACTGTTTTTAGAGGAAACCCGCTGTCGCTACATAGGCTACTCTTTTTACGACAGGCAGCAAGGGATCTTTTATTTGCGCTTCCCACAGGCAGGATAGCACAACCATGGCCTTTGTTGAACCAGTTATGGATCACTGGTCGGTGCAAGTGGTTTACACCTACCCATTGAGCCTTGCGGAGCACTCACTCAGGCTTTGGAGTCGGTATCTCGATTAAAAATCCCATGCTTCGACTGGGATCCGAACCCAGTACCTACCAGCCTGTAGACCGATGGCCTGCCACGACACCACCGAGGTTGGTCATCTTACAATAATTCACTCAAAGATCATCACATTTTAAAATACTAATATAATTAATCAAGTATTTATGCAGAAATAAGACTTACATTTTCATCTCCATATTTGGGTTCAACAGCACCAGCCACGGGTCCCACAACAAACTTGCAGGTTTCTCGCTTACAGCTGAACGAAACAACCATCTGAGACTGAGTCATGCACCGAAACACCAGCGAGCTGTTGATCTGCAAGAACAGTTACATTTTATTTTATTTTACCAATCTATTAAATTTGTTTTCCTTATTTACTTTAATCTTTGCTGAAAATGAGCAGGACATACCCCAGTGGTAAAGCATGCACCTGATTAGTTACGGTATTTTACCAGAATCTTTTGCCTACATCTCAGTGTACAGAGAACAGAAGACCTTATCGATGTTAGCGCTACGTTATAGTATCTAGCACCTGATGTCATTTCTCATAACAACCAGTGCCCCACAATTGGTATAACATAAAAGAGTGTTGAATGCATTGTTTAAATAAAACATTTCTTTCTGTCTTCGTTTAATGGAAATCACTGTATACATTGGAAAGATATGATGACTAGATAAATCTTTATATTTTTGGTCACTGACCAAAAATATAGGTCACATGACATAAGCCTGACTCGACTCAAGTATTTCAGAGTAATTTTTAGTAAACATACTCTTTAAATCATTTGTTGAAGTACAGTAAATACAAATAACTGTTAGTTTTGCGATAACAATACAAAACTTGTATATTTATTTATGAATTAAGAGTTTAGAAATGCTTTTTTAATGTGACAGAATGTAGCTAGCATCTTACAAATAATGACGTCATGCATCTTGTATGACGTCATACGGCAAAAGCCTTGCTAAGTTGACAATACTCGATTTGCGTACACAAAACTAGAATAAATAATGATTTTCCGAATATTCCTGTAGGATTGCAGGATAAAAGAAATAACTGGTTACTGTCTTAAGATATCAGCTTTATCCTGCTCAGGTCGAATGGTGAATACAGCTCGGCAGAGCCTTTCTGCATTCGTCATTCTAACCATCACAGGATAAAGCCAATATCTTAAGACAGTAACCAGATATTCCCGATAAAAACTAACCTGAAATGAGACCGGGTTTGTAATTTTGATATTTCCATATGGCCACTTCCACCTCTGAGTGATGCTTCCCTCTTCATCTGCTACGTGTCCACCTTTGTGTGTGGCCAGGAACCTTTAAAATATAGAACATTACATCGGTCACATGCACTGAAAGTAATCATTTAAAGCCATAAACTTTATACAGTTCCAAAGCTAGCGTATGGGAAAAGACCATAACAGTTTTCCCAGTCATAAATCAGAAAAAGAATAATAGAATCTATCATCGTTGTGAGGTATTGATAAGGCAATTCCAATGCGTGGGACAAAATGTTTTTTGTAAATTTCGGCCCTTACAAAAACATTTTGTCTCGAGGGTTGGAATTGCCTTATCTATACCTCACAACGGTGATTGATTCTTTTTCTTGCCCATTTAATTACAGTAACAAAACGTTAATTTTGTAAGCTACATACGGTTTGTTTATTGTAGAATGATTCGTAAACATTTCACCGACAAACAATGAGACTTATTTAATCATACGCTGAAAAATATAGTCCAACTTAATGCAACGACATAAAAATGCAACAACTTAACAATAAATATAAAGTTGGAAATATTAATTTGTTTAAATAGTTTTAAAACAATGATACAACATGAAATGGCAAACAGAATTTTTAAAACCATGAGTTATGACATCAGGTGTATGAAGAAATTGTCTAGCCCCAGGGTACTAGACAGATTTATCTAGCACCGTGCAAAAGCTAGCTAACCCTGTCCAAACATATCTTTCATGCTGTACCAAAATGTTTTTAAGATCAGTAAAAAAACGACTCATAGAGCTTTTCAAGAAATGATTACACTGGAGAGCATCTGATGAGTCTACTGCAAATCTTTCTTTATGTAAACTTGGGTTAAATAAAATAAAATAAAATTGTGAAAAAAAAGCCTCCTTACCCCCCTTCCCAATATTTATTTACATGCTCCTATACCACTAGAGTTTCGAGCATGTCTGTCCTGGGCCCGATCTCTGAATAGCCAGTGGTCTGACCTGGGACAGAACCTTACCTCCCTGTAATCATTTTTGGAACAGACTTTAAAATATTTAAGACAAACACAAACCTAAATCACAAAAAGAAACATATGGTTCAAAACACATCCAATACTACAATGGAGATACAGTAAAACCTGTGTAAAGTGGCCACTAAAAGGGAGTATAAAAAAGTGGCCTTTTAAGACAGGTGGTTACTTAATACAGATACATTTGTACTATATTAAATGATTTGAGAGAATAAAATGTGGCTTCTTAACACAGGTGGTTGCTAAATACAGGTGACCATTTAATACAAGTGGCCCCTAGAGCAGGTTTGACTGTATATCTTACCTGATGATCCCGTTGTTGTGGTAAACGCAGCCCTTTCCACTTGGAGTAAAACATGCTAGCATCCTCATCTCCTGATCATCATCATATGCCAGCAAGTAGTAACCAGGACGACCAAACCCCGCAGCACTAGAAATGATAGCCACTCGACCGGAGGGATAACTGACATTTTGTTAAGATCATAACAAAATACTAGTCTAGATAATATCGTCACTAAAACAGATGTCTAATTTTTAACACAAATATCAGTACAGCTAGTTGTCATTATAAGATGATACTAACAAGCATGAGTTATTTATAAAAATTATATAAAAATATTTAAGGGGCCATAACTCTGCAAAATATGGCTGTAGGGACATTGTATGTGGAACATAACTATCAGAAGTGCATGTCAAATATTAAGTATATCTAATATATAAAATAATAAAATAAAATATATAAAATAATATGAAATTAGTTTCTGAATGAAGATATAGATTATTATATGAGCTTGTGTGTCATACTGGTTTTACGAAACGAGTGTCAGGATTTTTGTATTGTCCGAGCGAGAGTGAGGGTAATATATGAATCCTGACACAAGTTTCGTAAAATGAGTACGACTCACACGCAAGTATAATAATTACTTTATTATCCATAATATTATTGTTGTTTTATTTATGAATAACAAGACAAGATGTTTCAGCCACAACTAGGAGACAACAAAATGACGTCGTTTCAAATGCACAGTCTAATATAGGATTGGGGAAACAATGTCATGTTATGACGTCGCTTCCCAAAATTACGTCATTACACTTGTTATTACACATGTGCTTCGTATGATTATTATTAACTCGGTTATGTTGAACCATATGGATAATAAAGCCACAAATTACTCCTCCCAACACAAGCAGACTCTAAATGTAATACAATGTACATGATAAGCTAGAGTTCAAATGCAAAAGAAGGAAACCACATAACTATGTGTTTAATCATTTAAAAATATCTTTTAAGAATGAAAACTGAAGGTGTGATATTTGTGTTTGTATAAGTGAAAAAGGATACTATACAACAGACGTCCCATCGAGGTGGGAAGTCACACACAATGCCTTCCCTTCGTCTCTGTCATCATTATACATGCGGGGTATTCGTGGTTTCTGTCCTTTTAGTGCTGGGTTTGGCATCTGTTTCACAGGGGATTTACGGTATTTTAACAATGTCTCTTTTCTCGTATCACCATAGTAACGAACTTGAACTGGTTTGTCTAAGCCATTTTGTTTGTCATGGAGCTGCTGTTGTTTTCTTTAAAAACAAAACAAAACAAAATTCATTCCAAAGGAAAAATAATTAAAAGACACAGAATTTATTTTAAGTTCATGCTAGACAGACATCTTAAAATCATCTCACTTGTAACAACTTCTAGCAGAAAAAAAGAGAAAACAACTGTTGATTTACAAACACCCCAGCAAAGCATTAATTGAGTAGAAAGATTGTTTTACAGCATTTATTGACTGAGATGTTCTGAATAATGTCTCTACCACAGTTGGAACCGTTTTTCCCTCCACTTGAAATGCAGTCACTGAAACTGACAAACCCATGAAACATGTTCAACTTTCAAAATTTTAAAAACTGTTTTAGCTTTTTATAAACATAATGAATATAGCACGATTAATATTCTCAAAGGTAATATGATTCTTCAACTGTCTGTTAAACAGCAGGGCTTGAACTTATGAAAGTGTTACATATGACAATTTAAAAAAAAAAAATTTGCCTTAGGCAAAATGCTTATGGTATCGTTGGAAATTTTGAGCCTGCCTTCAGCAATTTTAAACCAGTATCTTTTACAACAAATACGTATAACCAAAATTATTCCTTCAACTGATGGTTGCAGTTGTGGGTAATTTTAACATGCTCATATACCTCGAAGGTTTTGAGCATGCCTGTCCCGGGTCCCATCTCTGGATAGCCAAAGGCCTGACCTGGGACAGATCAACTGATGGCAATCATTTTTATTTAGCGACAAAAAAAAAAAAAACCTGTCATTGGTGAAGTCCCAACCTATGGCAATTTATATGCCAGTTATGGCAACTGACATCAGTGATGTCGATAAACATTGGAATCAAGGCTTATATTTAAAAACATACTTCAGTCTACATACTTTAAGAATATACATATAAATATCATACATTAACTTAAGTAGAACGTAAGTTTACAAATACGGAGCCCATATTTAAAAAAATATTCAATGTTAGATACTGTAATATCTTCAAAAACAGATGCAATAAAATAAAATAAACATTCTGACTGCTGATTAAAACTCACGTGGTCTTCATGCTCTGCTGCAGTCTGTGGACACACCATTCCAGTAACGTGTCTCTGGCAATCTCGTTCTCATGGCCTTTCTGTACTATCCATCCTACAAAACAATAACTGTCACATTAAACAACACTCAGAACAATCATGATGTATCACACATTAATTAAATTTTCATTACATTCATTAAAATATAACATTATCCCATTGGTCCTGTCGTAGCAATAGGAGTTTGTTCATTCCTTGATTCATGAACGCAAGGAAACATATCTGATGACATCATTTTATACTGGTACATTAATTGTTTTATTAATTTTTATTGTTTACAGACCAAAAATAATTCAAAATAAAATATGAACTTTTAACATTATCATTAGTAAGTACATATTAAATTTAATTATAAGGATTGTCTGTTATTTTTTTTCATGTTCATCTGGGTATTAACAAAACAAATCGTCCACAAACTTATGTAAGAACAGCTTTGCGGATTCACAGTTTGCGGATGATTTTTTTTGGTTCATACCCAGGATGAATCTAAAAGAAATACATGTACATGCATGACCATGTTGATACCATATAAATTTATATACTAAATGGAGCTAACAATTACTCTCCTTGAACTAGTCTCAGGAGACTGATTGAAAACAAGAGAGATAGATCACCATGAACAACAAGGTATGAAGGACTTGATGACTCACTGAGTCAAATTATGCATCCAAGGGTGGAATAGCCCTATCCAGGTCCATATGCAGGGGTGGTGCAACAGGAGCGTATGCACACCTCCCCCCCAAACATTTTTACCAATGGTCCACATTTTTAAAAATCTAATTTAGATAACATTATGTAAATGGTTTTGTTTTGAATTTTTTGTTATTGTTTTTTGGATTGATTCTTATTGAGGCTTAGCCATTGTTGGTTACATCATGAGGAATTTGCACCACCCCCCATTAAAAATCCTGTGTATGGGCTTGCTATCCCACATAATGAAAGTCTATTCTTCTTCCATCAATTCAATGAAAGCAAATGGTAAAAAGATCATCTTTTTTATTTGTTTAAAGTTTAGAGTTGTAAAAGATGGGTAAATCACGGAACAATGACAAAATATCCAGTTTTGAGGGAATTTCAGTTTACTGAGGGTCTGGCTTTGAGGAGTTTCTGTGTATATATTTTTTTAGATAATATTTAGTAATTTAGTAGGTTACAGGTCAATGTTTTTATGCCTTTTATGCCTTAATATTTCATACACAGAAATACAGGATCATATCAAGCCAAAAATAACTGGGGGTCAGTAAAATAGAATCAGCTTTCATTAACAAGGTCATTTCCACCCTGGATCCAGAGGTTGATGATTTCAAAAGCTGGACTTTTGATGGCTGTGTGTGGAGCTTAAGTGGATGTATCCATGAGATCAAAGATTATCTTAACCCTGACCCTGATCTTGTCCATAGGAATGATATCTGGAGTGGGGAAATAATGTCTGGTGGGGATCATAGCTTCTAGTGGGGTGGGGTGGGGCACAAACCATATTTTATCTTTATTTATAAAGACTAGGTAAAAACAAACCCATACATTTTCTCCTTTAGTGGGTGGTGGGGGGAGGCAATGGAGGGTCTTCACCAGCAAGACAAAAAGGACAGTGGGTTTTTTAGGGGAGGGGAAGCAACTGCCCTTGGAATGAATGAATGTTTAATGACACCCCAGGACAAGAATACACATTGGCTATTGAGTGTATGACACAGTAAGTGTATGGAAATATTAATCAACTGCCCTTGGATACATAAAATTAAAATGTTATCACTGGTATTTGTTTTAGAAGAAATGACATGCTGTGAACAACACAGAAAACTTGAAGGCTTTCAGAGTAATATTTACACAACCATTTGGAAATTTATATTAATTTTGTTTTCAACGTCTTATAACTGTAAAGCATGACTAATGCAGACATGTATTCAGTATCAGACAGGTTCGTCGACCAGGTTGTATATCGTCTTTACAATGGGCTATTATTCTACACAAGTCTAGCATTAAAATAAGCTGCATTATATTACAGATGACATTGGTCACAGCCAGCTGTAGTACAAACATTTAGTTCAGCTAAGTGTGAATAGTTGACTCTAGTTTCATAGTCTACATTTATTTTTGTCTGTGCATTAAATTTAAGACAAGATTTACATGGATATAACAGGTCACAGATACACACAATGACATAGGTTACCAGAAAAAAGTTTTGTTTTGTTTAACGACACCACTAGAGCACATTGATTTATTAATCATTGGCTATTGGATGTCAAACATTTAGTAATTCTAACTTGTAGTCAGCAGAGGAAACCTGCTATACTTTTCTTAATGCAGCAAGGGATCTTTTATATGCATTTTCCCACAGACATAACACATTACGGTCTTTGACATACCAGCCATGGAGATTTGGCTGGTATGGTAAAAAAACAAAACAATCAGAGAATGACTCCAGCAATGGGATTTGATCTTATGACCCAAACACCTTGGGTGATGGCTTGAGTGTCCTTTAGCTCTGTCTGTTTATATGTAGGTATATAATCAGGGCAGGGCTAAAGGACACTCTCCTGACTTACTATTTCAGCGGACCGTTCAAAAATGCGCCTAATTTCCTTCGGACTCATCCTTCAGGACTCACAATTCAATAGCACCAATCCACCCCTCTGCCTGTTACCGATCATGGTCAGACTGCAGGTGCTCCCTGACAGTGCAGGCGGTCCCCCCTTCACCCTCCCCACCCCTTTCCTGTCCTGGACGGAGGAACCAGCTGAGGCTGACACCTGTGCCCAGAACAGGCGCGCTACAACAGCTTGCTCTGAATTAAACTCTCTGACCTGACCTGACCTGACCTGAGGACACTCGAGATACTTGGGTGAGTGTTCCACTGACTGAGCTAAATCCAACCAATCATTTAACAGAATGCTGGTTTAAAAATAAAATGTTCTCAGTCTTATGTGACTTTTTTATGTTGCTGCAAACCTTTCTTACAGATATATATATATATATTAATGTCAATTTTACGAGATTGCCAGCTCTTGATATTAATTATTTTACCTATTTATGTTGAAAATAGATTTAACGTAATTTATGTTATATTATGTATAATATATTTTAACCAATCAAAGTGTACCTTTTTCTTCACACTGTTTCGATGACAACTGGAACTGAATGATTGACATGTAGTAACCGGACACGCCCATTATGGCTGAAACACAAGTTTATAATCAATGAAAGCAATATAATTTACAACTCTCTTTTTTAAATCATATATCTCATATCACAGTTGATAAGTAGGTGCACTTAATTTGCCTTTAAAAATTCAGAGTTGTGCATTTAACTGTATTCTCTTAAATAATAAATCATCAGTATTGACAAAGTTGGTTTTGTTTAACGACATTACTAGAGCACACTGATTTATTACTCATTGCATATTGGATGTCAAACATTTTGTCATTGAAAAATGTTGTACAAACATCTATAGTCCTTTCTACAAAGAATGTCTTTTTTCATACTACATGTTATTTATTTTTGAGCTGATTAATTTCTAAATTGCACACAAAAATAATATTTTTTGTTATTTCCAAAACACTTTTACTTTTCTTCTTACGTCAAACCAAACTGAAGTTATTTACTTCAAAACATTTTAACAGGAGGATGAGATGGACTATAGATTCTGATATGTATTATGCTATTAAAGTGTTCTATATTTAGCATGCCAATATGTCACAGTGATGTCATATGGATCTTTATTGCAAGCGCGACTCGTGAGATATGATTGCAAACTTCACAAGATGAGATATAAATCATATTTGACAAAAATTTAAATTTTCTATTTATTATATAACTTTTGGCAATTTACCTTTATTTTTAAATGCTAGCAGCAAAATAGTTCCGGCTTTTTTACAGTGAAGATACCACTTTCTACAGTGACGATAACACATTTTAGAGTGAAATAGTAAAATTTTCACTCTAAAATGTGTTATCGTCACTGAGTGACTTATAACACTTTTATTTCACTGATATTTTAAGATATTTCACTAAATGTTATATATTAAAATGTATTATACACAATTTACGTAAATCTGGCTTCTGATATGAAGTGAGAGTGATATATAGTGTATTATACAAGTTTTACATACATCTGGCTTCTGATATGAAGTGAGAGCGATATATAGTGTATTATACAAGTTTTACATACATCTGGCTTCTGATATGAAGTGAGAGCGATATATAGTGTATTATACAAGTTTTACATACATCTGGCTTCTGATATGAAGTGAAAGCGATATATAGTGTATTATACAAGTTTTACATACATCTGGCTTCTGATATGAAGTCAGAGTGATATAAGGTCTATTATACAAGTTTTACATACATCTGACTTCTGATGGTGTTTCAGTGAGAGCAGACATCAAGTCATCTCCATGACCTCGCTTCATCCCCGGAGACCGCACAGAGCCACAGACTGAAATAACACATACATACAGTATAATATTTCATTTCAACTTATTTTTGTGCTTATATCTAATTAAGGTTCAAGCATGGTGTCCTGGGCACACACTTCAGCTATCTGGGCTGGCTATCCAGGACAGTGAGTTAGTTGTTAGTTGGTTAGTAGTTAGTGAGAGAGAAGAGGGTGTAGTGGCTTTACACCTTACCCATTGAACCCTTAAGAACTCGCTCTGTGTTGGAGCCGGTACCGGGCTGCAAACCCTGTACCATATATAATGTATAATATACAGTGTCACAGACTGAAATAACATATACACACTGTATAATATCCAATGTCACAGACTGAAATAATACATACACACAGTATAATATACAATGTCACAGACTGAAATAACACATAGAGACAATATAATATATACAATGTCACAGACTGAAATAACACATACACACTGTATAATATAGGGGCCTACAATGTCACAGGCTGAAATAACACATACACACTGTATAATATACAATGTCACAGATTGAAATAACACATACACACATAATAATATTCAATGTAACAGACTGAAATAACAGATACACACTGTATAATATACAATGTCACAGACTGAAATAACAGATACACACTGTATAATATACAATGTCACAGACTGAAATAACACATACACACAGTATAATATACAATGTCACAGACTGAAATAACACATAGAGACAGTATAATATATACAATATCACAGACTAAAATAACACATACACACATAATAATATACAATGTAACAGACTGAAATAACTGGTACACACTGTATAATATACAATGTCACAGACTGAAATAACACATACACACAGTATAATATACAATGTCACAGATTGAAATAACACATACACACAGTATAATATACAATATCACAGACTGAAATAACAGATACATACAGTACAATATTCATAGGCACAAACTGAAATAAAACATAGTGATCCACAAACTGTATTAGCCAAAGTATAAAATATACTAATCTATGTACTGGATGGATGGATGGATGGATGGATGGATGGATGGATGGATGGATGGATGGATGGATGGATGGATGGATGGATGGATGGTAGGACATACAGCAGGATGGATGTGTAGATGGTTGGAAAGACTGATGGATAAATACATGAATGAATGAATGAATGAATGAATGAATGAACTAATGGATGGATGGATGGATGGATGGATGGATGGATGGATGGACAGCAGAATGGATGTGTAGATGGATGGATGGATGGATAGATGGATGGATGGATGGATACATGTATGCATGTAAAGGGAAGAAAACTGCACATCATAAAATTTCAAGAATTGATTTTGAATTATATTGAAATCTTAGAGACTATATGGGTTAAACCAGAATTTAATTCTAATACAGATTTACGAAAGATGTCTGAAAATAGCATTCACAGCAAATATTTACTTCACTACAGCAGAACTACTGAATTATGGATGAATGGAAAGGTATTAACTCTAACCCAATGCATATAAATGACTAAAATAAATCAATATTTCATTTTATCACAAACATGTCATAATCTATTCCTTCACAGATTACAAAGAGATTTATTTCTGAGCCAAATAGATTTCCATTTTGCTGGTATTCATAATAGCAACCCATGAATATAATATCCAGCATATAATTGAGGTCAAATGGCACGTAACCTTTATGGACAAATCAATTCAGGTGACAACAATGGAAGCAAATTGATTCTATTTTATAAGACCTTTTAATGTCATGGCACTAACATGTAGAACTCAGTGGCATATCGTGGGTTGCCAGCACCAGGGGCAAGGCAAGTATTCCGCCCCCTAACCAGTGGACCGTTAGCACTCCCTGAGTCCTTCCACCAGTCCAGAATTTTGTGCCCACGCTACGCCACTAGTAGAACTAGTTTTATGATTGAACAAGAATGAGTGAGTGAGTGAGTGAGTGGGTGGGTGAGTGGGTGAGTGGGTGAGTGGGTGAGTGGGTGAGTGAGTGTTTAACGACACCCCAGCATGGTTGAACAAGAATGAGTGAGTGAGTGAGTGAGTGAGTGAGTGAGTGAGTGAGTGAGTGAGTGAGTGAGTGAGTGTTTAATGACACCCCAGCATGACTGAACAAGAATGAGTGAGTGTGTGTTTAACGACACCCCAGCATGATTGAACAAGAATGAATGAGTGAGTGAGTGAGTGAGTGAGTGAGTGAGTGAGTGAGTGAGTGAGTGAGTGAGTGAGTGAGTGAGTGAGTGTTTAACAACACCCCAGCACTTAGTCATTCATCTATTCTTGTTCAATCGAGAAAGATGACCAAATGTCAGGTTCAAATGTTAAATATATATGTGAAGACTGTTTGGAAGGAAAAAAATTGTATTGCTTGCTTGTTAATTTATTCCTTCAATAATAATTAATTCATCCCATATAAGCCCTCCTTCACTCCATTGATTCATCCATCCATCCCTCTATCCATCCCTTCCTCCCTCCATCCCTCCCTCTATCCATCCATCCATCCATCCACCCACCCAATATCCATTCTACACTAAAAACCTTTAATTGAATTAACCATGTTTGCTGTTCCACTTCTAATGTACTGTACATAAATTACAATGAAAGGCCAAAGCTGATAATACTTATTAACACGATGAGTTTATACAGAAGATAATTCCACAGATAAAGCCACTAACTGTTTGTATGTCCACCAACACTCCAAGCAGCGTGAAACAAGAGTCTGAAAGCTTGTTCGTGTTCGCTAGACATTAACGGCTTTACTCTGTTATCAGTAATCTGCCCTGTACTATATGCACAGATCAACGTAACACCTTTGAGTCTTCACGCACTCTGTTTTCACAAAACTCTGACTGCTTTGTCACAGGCGCTTAGCAATATGTAAGATCATATTGCAGTACAATACAATATCCTTTAAAATCACCAATTAATAAAGAACAGTTTATATAATATATTCAAGATTTACATAAGCATTAAGTAGTAAGTGTTAAAGTGCCATTAACATGTTAAATCTGTTGGTTATGAAGTTTTCATAGAAAGGCATGATTTGTGACACCATAAATAATGCAAAATCTATGATGTCACTATACAAGAACTGGGCCGATTAAATGCTTTATAAACACTACTTTGGATTAATTTTGTAAAGAGATTATGGTAGCCCCACTCCCAAGGCTAGTGATATTCATTGTTGGGCTAGTAAATAACTATATTGCCATGCCTGACGGCTAGTGGAAAAAAAAAAAAAGAGTCAAATGCTGCAGTTGAGTCTATTTTGTAAATATGAATATCCTGACCCCACCCCAACCCCCAATGTTTGTATTTTTACTCTCTATCTCCCTCTGTACGCATCAGGGGTGTATTTTGAGTCCACAAATTTTCCTAATTTTTATCAATAAATTGAACAGATTCTTCCAAAATTCTGGTAATCATGGGGTGTTTATTACAGCAAATTTGGAAAATATGCACATATTAATGTTTGCAGACGATGTTACTGCTCTTGCTGACTCAAGTTTACAGTTACAGCTAAACATTAAGGTTTTTGAAAATTTTTGTCAAGTTACAGGAATGTGAATAAATCTTGACAAGACAAAAGTGATGGTCTTTAGGAAAGGAGGTTGTCTGCGATATTATGAAAAATGGTTTTATAATGGTGTGCGAGTTGAAACAGTATCATTGTATAAATATTTGGGTATTATGTTTACTCCAAAATTATACTGGAATAAAGCTCAGCTGTGTCTGGCTGCTCAGGCAAATAAGTCCATGTTGGCACTGTTTAGATACCAAAAATTGGTTGGAGATATAAGTGTAGCTGATAGCTTTAAAATATGTGATACTATGATAACACCAGTTCTAACTTATGGGTCAGAAATCTGGGGTATTACTAAAAGCAAGGTAATAGAACCCATTCAGATTAAATTTTGTAAACACCTTTTAAAGGTGGGGAAGTCAGTAAAAAATTATTTGGTATTAGATGAGTGTGGAAGAGCTCCTCTCCAACTTATTTACATGACTCGTGCTACCAAATACTGGTGTAAATTAATACAGCTTCCTCTTTTCAGACTGCCCAGACAGAGTTATGTCATGCTTAAGTTTCTTGATGATGCAGGTCATACTACTTGAGTGACAGACATTCAAAAAATTCTTTTTAAACTTGGTTTTGGATCTGTATGAATAAGCCAGGATGTGGGAGACATCAGTAGTTTTATTAATATATTTAAGCAAATACTATATGATATTCTACAACAAGAATGGGCATCCTCTATGAGCGGTTCAGATTCTTGCTATTATTTTAACCAGTATAAATCTCTATTAAATGTTGAATGTTATTTATACATGAATATCCCCTTGAGATTCCAAATTGCATTATCAAAATTTAGATGTAATAGTTTTGGTTTATGTGTAGATACAGGTAGATTTAATAATATTGTATATGAGAGAAGATTATGCACTTTTTGTCAAGATAATAACCAGTTTTTTTTATTGAAGATCAAACTGCATGTATTATTTGTATGCAAAAAATATAGTTATTTGAGAAATATGTACATTTTACCCTTTGTGAAAGTAAATGCTGGTCTACCATTAACAATTAACTTCATTAATCTGATGTCATCTCAAAACGAAATTTGTTTACTAAATTTATCAAAATTCTTATACTATGCATTTAGATTGAGAATGAATGGTGAACTTTTTTTTACACTGAATATTTATAAATGCACTGCCTTACTATTACTATAATATAAAATTAAATGGCAGACCGTTATGTGACTAAATCATGTAACACATGCTCTTAAATTGTGTAAAGTGATTGTATTTTGAGCCAGAGGCCTTTTACTGAATAAACTGTCTGTCTGTCTGTCTGTCTGTATGTCTGTCTGTAGGTAACATAACTGATTATTACTATGATTTAGTAAAATTATATTAATTAATGTAAAGTAGAGCTAGTTAATTTTTAATTGTGGTTAGTAAATTTTAAAAATCACTGATCTCATGGCTAGTGGATTTTAAAACAATTCTAGATGCCCTTAAGAGCGGAATGTCCAGGTTCTAATATTTATTGTTACCTATAGTAGTTATATAATATACAATGATATAACATGACAATATCTGTTTTAATTATTATTACTGTGTTTTACATATATTGGTAGTACCCTTTTCAGTGTTTAACAATGTACAACAATTCAATCTAATTTCAGGCACATAGCTGCATGTACATTACAGTTTAATATTCAATAATAATCAAAATAAGCTATAAATATTAGATGGGTGAGATTCAAATAGATAAGATTAATTTCCATCATTTTATGATTAAACTAAAACTAAAAATAAATATATCTAAAAGATACCTTTTCAGTTTTAAAATATTTGTAAAAAAAAAAATCAAATGTTAAGTTAAAACAAATATATGATTAGTTTTTAGGGTTTTTCTAGTTTTGTTTTTCTAAATATATGGCAAATAAATGTACTGACAAACAACCAAGTAACTGTTATGTTTCGAGTTATTAAAAACTGTAAATATATGGAAAATAAATGTACTGACAAACAAACCAAGTAACTGTTATGTTTCGAGTTATTAAAAACTGTAAACCAGGGGCCTAATTCACTAAACTCTCACAACTTTGTGATCTCGCAGTGCAATGCTAAAAGACTTGCAAAGAGGATGCTTTATTGTCTAGCTGAGCCTAAGAGACCTTTGTGAATTAGGCCCCTGAACCTAACAGTGATAAGAGAAGTTAAACAACAGGCTGATAAATCATTGAAGTGTGATTAACTACAAGCACTACACTGTCCTAGGCAAGAAAAGAAAGACTTGGGGCCAAATTTTATAAGTCTATTTTTCTTAAATGCAGGCATTTAAGCATTGTAAATACATGTAGTCACACGCGTGTAAATAAAAAACAGGCTTTGTAACTTCGGCCCTTGATCATACTAGAACTGACAGGATAATCACACCAATCCAATCATGTGTGTGACAAATGTCTCCTTGACATGACTCAATTATCTTACAACAACGATCCTTATTATCTCTGATCTGGATGTGGTTCATCATGCCCACTAACGTGTGACAAGCTGTGGGTTTGATTCCCATCAGTAAGTCCATTAAGTTACTTTCCAATTACTGAGCCATTGGTAGATACATTGAGTTATTTTCCAATTATTGAGACATACATGTAGGTAGATACATTAAGCTATTTTCCAATGATTGAGCCATTGGTAGATACAAAGAGTTACTTTCCAGTTATTGAGCTATTGGTAAATATATTGAGTTATTTTCCAATTATTGAATCATCGATAGATACATTAAATTATTTTCCAATGATTGAGCCATCAGTAGATACATTGAGTTATTTTCCAATTATTGAGCCACCAGAATACATTCTATAGATGTTGATCTGAAAGCATGTTAAAAAAATTAACTTAAAAAATTAACTTTATATGAAAATTAAATAAATAGTTTTTAAAAATTAAAGTTTTAATTTAATTAATTTTAAATTTTCTTAACATGTATTGAGGTGAACAACATTCAAAGATGTAACTATGAACCAAGTTTCACTGATGTAGATACATATTATAACTTGTGAGGAAGGAGCTAAATATGAAACTAAACACAAAAGTTGACATTCAGGGACAACAACAGGTTAAACACTGCACTATTATAAAATATAGGTTTTACAATAACATTAGCAGATGCAGACTTTTTGCAGTCACAAGTGAAACATTTACAGTTATATGGCGTCAGATATATGGTTAAGGACCACACAGAGTTTGAGAGGAAACCCGCTATCACCACTACATGGGCTACTCTTTCTGATTAGCAGCAAGGGATCTTTTATTTGCCCTTCCCACAGGCAGGATAGCACAAACCATGGCCTTTGTTGAACCAGTTATGGATCACTGGTCGGTGAGAGTGGTTTTACACCTACCCATTGAGCCTTGCGGAGCACTCACTCAGGGTTTGGAGTCGGTATCTGGATTAAAAATCCCATGCCTCGACTGGGATCCGAACCCAGTACCTACCAGCCTGTAGACCGATGGCCTAACCACGACGCCACCGAGGCCGGTAAACATTAAAAAGTGCACCTACAGATAGTGGTGTTCCGATGACCGATTATAATCGCAAATTGATCGGATTGGCTGTTACAATATGAAGATCAATTATAAAAATCCATAATCGATTGTGTGAGAAAATGTTAACTGTAACTGTTCCTCCAGATGGTAACATTGATGTAAGTATACAGTGGTTTGGGTTTGTTTTCATATGTATATTATATATTATATTATATTATAGGATGGATAGGGGTGGGGGGTCTCATTTTTATGTCAGGTTTCCGTATTAGCATTATAAGACATTTAAAGACCCAAAATAAAAACTGGCGAAAAATGTGTGTGGTGGGGGGGGGGGGGGGGGCTGAGCCCCCTAGCCCACCCCACCCCAGCTCCTACAGGCCTGATATAAAGACAAATTATATTAAATAGTTAATAAAATTACAATTAGCCATTTGCAGGGTGCACATGACAATAGGTACATGGTCCTTATAATTCAAAACCTTCTTATGGTCATGCAATTCTAACCTATTGTGTAATCGAAAGTCAATCAATGGATTATAACCGATGATCGATGATGAAATCCCAACCGATTCCCATCACTACCTACAGTATCCTGGGACTATATATACATCATATAAGAAGGGCACCTAGGGTTTTAAAAGTACACTTACATACACTAATATGCATTATCTATATACATGGCAATTTTCCCCATAAACACCAAACTGACCAATACATGTCTCAAACTAAAAAATGTATTGTATTTGATCAACATTGCAGGTGTCATTAAATTTTAGGGGCATGTACCCCTATACCCTCACCCTGGATTTACACCTTCAGACAGGCCCTTAATTAAACTTATTTTTAACACATATTTTATGTGTCAATAATTAAGTAAGATTTAAAGGTGCAGGCCCTAGTTTTAACTCGAAAAATGAATACTAAGTTTAGTTAATCTACAAACAACAGAGTGAAAGAAGAGTCTGTAATGTTAAAACTGGGAAATATCCTTTAAAAATAGACTAGAACCTGAATCAATAACCGCTACTTCTCAGACACATGTGTGTTTTTTAAAATATGAAAATGCATTTTGTGGTATTAGAAACAACTGGATGACCAGATACATTTCAATTCTACAGAAATAGATAATCTAAACAATAAAATATAAATAATGTTTTATTTCAGTAATCTAAAATAACTCTAATAGTGAAAAATATGCTGTAGTGTTTAAAAACTAGGGTCTGTCCCTTTAACAGCCTAACTGAGCTAATACCAGAACTGCTTGTAGGTTTTATATACATATCAACAAGTGCTTTAGAACCAGAACATGTAACTGCTAAAAAGCTCTATGAAGGGAGATAACTATTTAAAGAATCAAGTGTTCAAAGGAGTATCATTCAATTACTTACTAGAAACATCTACAGTACCTATAATGCTAACAATCTAAATTGAATTCAACAACTAAATCCCTAAAGGAAGAAAGATTTTATGTAGAGTAAAGAATCTAAACCTTTACAATTACTAAACAATTTGTGATACTGAAGACTATATTTCACGACATGACGAATGGCACATACATTTAAAGCTATAATATTCTCTTTTTTTCAGAATTAAGGTAACGGAAAAGTAACCATTGTTTAAAATTATCCAAAACAAACACTTTTACACATGTTTTGGAACAAATAAATTAAATACTGTCAATTTCCTAAATAAATAAAAATTAAATTAAAAAATAATTTGATGTGTTTCTAATTTGTTGCACTTTTCAACTGTCATTTTTGTTACCATGGCAACAACATAAAGTGAACCAAATTATATACAATTATATCTCATGTATGAAGTACATAATATTTAAAAGATGTTTCTGACCCGTATTCAGTGCTATGTCACAGTGGTTTCATGTGCCTAGTCCAATGCTATGTCGGTACTATAAGTCTACAATTAATTTAGAGAAGTTGTCATGGTGATATTTTACTACAGGGCATACGAACTAAGACATACCACTTTTTCTGAAAAACTGTCTCGAATATGATTTGGCAAATATAATTCCTGCAATAAAGTGGAATCAACAAATATTTCAAAAACAAACAACAGCAAACGAAGGTGTATTTGTACAGATGGTCATAATGTTTACTAGTATGATCTTGGTAGCATTTAATTATAACTGTACTGATTACAACTGTTAATTATTCAAAGTTAATTTTAACAGGGCTCGAATTTAATGGCAGCCATGCAGTAAATTGCTGAAATGACCTAGCCATATGCCCTAAATGCCCTAAAAATTAAACAGTGCCTCGCGGCCAAATTGGCTATGCCTTGTTTTGCATTTTAGTAATTGGTTATCATATTCGAATAAGACTCCCTAAACGTTGGTTTATGATGAAAACGTAAAACCATTCACACTTGTTTATTTTGAATGGGTGCTGGAAGTACTGGTTGGCCGACTGGGTAAGTTTAAGGCCTAGAAAAATTGGTGCAGTAGGTTCAAATCCTGCCAGTTGACACTTTGCATTTTTAAATATTATATTATACTAAAACACTTGTTGAAGTTTGCGTTGTTGTCCTGTCTTCAGGTTGTAATGCCCCCAAATAAGCTCCATCAATCCAGGTAAATTTAATGCACTCTAATTTGACAAATTTGAGTCCTGTTATAACTACAGTAAAGTACTTTTATAATGAACCGGAAGGTGATATGATATTTAGTTTGTTATAGCAGTAGTTCATTGTACACATTTGCATAAGTTGGTTATTAATGTATAGGGAGGTAAAATGGGACTTTACGATCAGTTCGTTCTATGCAGTAGTTCGTTTTAAGCATGTTCGTTATAAGTGTACTTTACTGTAATACTAAAAACTAACATATATAAATTACACTAACCTGAAATTCTATCCATTCCTAAAGCATTTTTACCTCGGCCTTGACTGCGAGCGCGGGAAACTGGAGACGTCTTGCTATCACTTCGGCGTCCCGTATTCCGACCTGTTTCTTCCATTTCAGTGATTTCTGGAAGACCTAACTTCGAGGATTTCTTCTTAGGCTTCACATTAACCTCTAACCTTGAAGTCTTGCCATCACCATCATCAACAAAGTTCCTGTCCTCATCACTCCCTTGTTCTGCCAGACTCCGCAGGAACTGTTCTCTGGAGGCCAGTGTCTGCCACTCTCTTGGAACAAAGATCACGTCTGCCGTCAGCTCTCTGTAACCAGTCATAAGCTGGTACTCCAGACTTCTGGGAATGCAGCTGGCAATGTCCTCGTAGTAATAGATAATTCGTGCCAGCTGCTGAAGGATGTTTATGGCTGATGACTTGGCCTCTTCAAAGAGGTAGCGTTGCGAGTCCTCATCGTTGAGTAAGGAGCTGTCCAGACGGTTCTTGATGTGCTGGAAGGCCTGGTTGATCTCTGGCATCAGACTCTTCTTGCCCATGCCATCACCAAACAGGTCTTCCTCATGCTTCTGCTTCTCTTTGTTGGCCAGGTAGGCAGCAACTTTGGGATTGAGGTGAGCAAATTTCAGACTCTCCGGAAGGTCTTCCGGTAGCTTCCTGTACCGCTTGTGAGCAGTCTGGTAGCCTGCCTGGTTATAGAAGTAATATGACAGATGCTCCATAGTTTTAATTGCAGGTCACTTGTCACAGGATTTTGTTAGAGATCACCTGGTGTGTGTGATCAGTCTTATCACACCATAGTCACAGATTCTAGAACAAAACAAACAGAAGTAACAATGAATGGTATGTCATATAAATGATCAGAACAATACATAAAAATATTCAAGGTAAACATTGTACTAAATAATGTGTAAATGAATAAACATTTTTGTGCACAAAGTAAAAACGATGACATGGAAAGTACCTGTTATTGACAATAGTGCAAGTAAGAAAACCCTCAAATGAAAAGCCTTTCTGCAGATAATAGACAGCTCTCTCTTTCTTTCTCTCTCTCTTCTCTCTCACTATCCTCTCTCTTTCTCTGTCTTTGTCTGTCTTTGTCTGTCTCTCTCTCTCTCTGTCTGTCTCTCTTTCTCTCTGAACAAATTTAATCACTATGCTTCGTACCAGGCTACCAGCAAAATAAATTAGTGTGTATTAATCAATAATTAAAGTTTAGAGTGATGTAAATGGAAAAAACACAACCCCACTGGATTTATATAAGGAATAGAAAAATTAATATTTTAATAATTGTTTGCTGAATACTAGGTACTAAGCCTGTTTGTACCATGTGGATCCCATTCCCTCTACCCAGGGGTAAATCCTAAAAATATGTTGGGTTATAAAGGGAAAAAGGCACCTGAACCAACTCTTGAAATGGGCACCTCCTGCCCCCTATCCGAAAAGAAAAAAACCCACCCAGAAAATTAAGCACGTGAATATATTCAGGACGAGACCCCATGGTCCCCCCTTGGAGCCGCCACTGGCACCGTAAAACCGTATACTTAAATACAAACAGTCCCCGACACCCATGCCAGCTGGCGTCGCCGAGTTTAATGATCTGTCATATTAATTATTTATATTGATAAATCACGAACAGTCCCTGGGGCTGAGATTGTCACCGCAACAACTGAATCGAAGTGCGCTGACAGTCTCCGCTCAAACAGAAGTAAAGCAAAACAAATAGAAAAAGTAAAGAAATGTTTGACTTACCACTGTTTTGCTGCCAAACATCAAAAATCAGATTAAAATAGTCCGTTATGTGATATCCCACCGAGACGGGCACCTGCACCCCTTTAACCGCCATCTTGGTTGCTTGTTGACAACCCAGTCAAGAGTTGTTCGGTCACTTAGCAACAAGACGCCACCGTTAGAAGTGCCCATTCATTTTAATCTCACAAGATCGTTTACAGCACTTTACGATTAGCGTCTCTGGCTATCGATACTTTACTATAGTAAAAAGTAACTATTTCGCTGAGATGTGACTTAAAGTTACAGTATTTATCTGTTTATTATTAAAACATTTCATTTTTATTTTTAACTCTTCGTCTTGAATAGTATAGGTGGGGAAGAGAATGGGCGGTTACAGGATTTTATTAAGTGGAGGGGCCTGAAAGGGAGGGAATATTGGTACTTGTACGATTCAGTTTGCCGCTGGGCAGCTCGAGTCACCTCCAGCCATACCCCTAATTGATATTGATATGTGGGGTATGGATATCAATAAGGGGTAGGGCTGCATGGAGGTGACCCGAGCTAGCTGCAGGGGGGTGAGACACAGAGAGAGAGGAGAGAGAGAGAGAGAGAGAGAGAGAGAGAGAGAGAGAGAGAGAGAGAGAGAGAGAGAGAGAGAGAGAGAGAGAGAGAGAGAGAGAGAGAGAACAGAGATATAGAGTGAACAGAGAAAGTGAGCAGAGTGAACAGAGAGAAAGTGAATAGAAAAAAAAGAGAAAGAGAGAGAAGAGGAGGGAGTGAGAGAGAGGAAAAGAGAGAAAATGTTACAATCCGCAAATGGGTGGGAATGATGAGGGAGAGACATAGGCACCTTGTTTTCTAAGGGCCTGTTAATGATCATTGTTTACCTCCAACAAACAACTTTTAAGAATCGTTGGCAAGGAAGCGCTCTTCCAACTTTTGTTTGTTTGTTTTTTGTTAGACACGGACTCTAGTTATTACACAGGCAGTGTAACATACAGTAGGCTGTTACAGCTTGCTTACCGTTTTAACTTTCACATTATTTGAAACCTTTTGCTTAAATTTATGATCAGTTGATGTTTGTAATAATTGAAAATTAATTTATGTCAAATTAAAACGGTACGTAGCCAACTTCGGAAAGTAGGATGATCGGCAACCCTTAATTGGATATGAGCACGAAAATAAGTTGAAATGAAAATGGAAGATGTTGTCTAGGACATGTCAAATAAAGTTAAAGTTTGTTTAACAACACCACTAGAGCGCATTAATGTATTAATCATCGGCTATTGGATGCCAACCATTTAGTAATTTTTACGTATAGTGTTTGCAAGGAAACTCGCTTGATTTATCCATTAGCAGCAAGGGATCTTTTATATGCGCCATACCAGTCGTGGCATAGGAAGGAAAGAAATGTTATTGAACGACGCACTCAACACATTATATTTACGGTTATATGGCGTCAGACATATGGTACCACACAGATATTGAAGGAGGAACCCGCTGTCCCCACTTCATGGGCTACTCTTTTCGATTAGCAGCAAGGGATCTTTTATATGCACCATCCCATAAACAGGATAGCAGATACCACGGCCTTTGATGTACCAGTCGTGGTGCACTGGCTGGAGCGAGAAATAGCCCAAATGGGCCGACCGACGGGGAACGATCTCAAACCGACCGTGCATCAAGCGAGCGCTTTACCACTGGGCTACGTCTCGCCCCGTGGCATAGGAAGGTGCCAAACAGTGTGTGTATGGGGGGGGGGGGGGGGCGAGATACACACACATATATCAGGCCCGTAGCCAGGATTTTGAGGGGGGGGGGGGGGCGCTTATGGTGAGTGCCTCACACGAGGGCGCGAAGCACAGAGTTGCTTATGTTCCGGAAAAATATTGAAGAAACAAGTCACCAGTAAGGATGGGGGGGGGGGGGGGGGGGTCGCTGCTGCCAACCCCAGCTTCCTACGTCAGTGTATACCGACCGCA
The DNA here is from genome assembly GCF_016097555.1 of Gigantopelta aegis. Taxonomy (NCBI): domain Eukaryota; kingdom Metazoa; phylum Mollusca; class Gastropoda; order Neomphalida; family Peltospiridae; genus Gigantopelta; species Gigantopelta aegis. Next base: position 81,759,836 of record NC_054701.1, read on the forward strand.
CACCAAGCGAGGCTTTATCACTGGGCTACGTCCCGCCCCCTGTCACAATAAAGGAAATGGTTGAACCTGCAAGCATTGGCCGTCTCATCTGGCAACTGAATCTATAAAAATCCACTCCGATATCTAAAGGGTGAATAGAAGGCACAATCTGTAGGGGGTAGATTGTATCTCCATTTATATAAAATAGAAGAAAAAAAACCCCCACCACGTTCTCAAGTGTGCCCCCCACCCCACCCCACGTTCCAATGAGCCTGTGAAATAATGGATCTGATACTACAAGCTACATAACATTTTCCATTATCTGGGCGCACATATCGCTGCAGTGACTCAGTCTTATGTGTCTTTTGTTACAAGCCGTTTATGGCTCTATTAGCAAAATTGTATTCACATTCATGGTATACGCAGCCATCCTGCTTTATATAACAAGCAGATTTAAAATACACTTGTGCATAATACATTTCCCGCATTAGCACACTGCTTACCCAGAGTACCTCTTTTATAACCATCATACAAAATTTGTTTCAACACCACTAAAGCCATCGAACACCAAACTGGTAGGTACTGGGTTCGCAGCTGGACACCAGCTCAATGGGTAGGTGAAAGACCACTATACCAACTTCTCTCTCACTAACCTGGACAGACAGCATGTTTGAACCTTCATTGGTATATAAGCACAGAATTAAGTATAAATGAATGAATTGGCTATTTGGATGTAAAGTATTTGGCAATTCTGACACATTGTCTTCAAGGAAACCTGCTACTTTCCCCTTTAGCATCAAGGGCTCTTTTATACGCACTTTCCAACAGACAGTACATATCATGAATATTAATATACCAGACATGGAGCACCAGTTAAGATGGGGAAAAATAGGTTTACAATGGTTCGATCCTACAACCAGTCAGGTGAGCACCTTACCAACTGAGCTTAAATCCCACCCATCACCATGATCGAAAAGTTAAAAGTATGTTTGATGACACCACTAGAGCACATTGATTTATTAATCATCAGCTAATGGATGTTAAACATTCTGACTCGTAGTCTTGAGAAAACCCCATTTTTCATCAACAGCAAGGGATCCTGTTATATGCATTTTCAGACAGGACAGCACATACCTTTTCCTTTGATATACCAATCCTGGACCACTAGTTGGAACAGGGAAAAAAATCCGAAAAATGGATCAACCAAGGTTCGATCCTGCATTATTTGGTGGCACATCACTGTAAAAATCATGGCAATGACTCAGTCTTATGTGTCATTTGTTACAAACCGTTTTATAGTTGGTTTTGCTTAACGACACCACTAGTGCACATTGCTTTATTAATCATTGGCTGTTGGATGTCAAACACATGGTCATTTTGACACAGTCTTAGAAATGAAACCCGCTACATTTTTCTGTTAGTAGCAAGGGATCCCAGACAGGATAGCACATACCACAACTTTTGATATACCAGTAGTGGTGCACTGGCTAGAGTGAAACCGTTTGATGGACATAATTAACAACATTATATTGTGCTCTTATTTATTCCATATATACGTATTCACATTCATGGTATTTGAAAACATCATACTTTATATATAAAAAAAAACCCAATTAAAATACATTTGAACGTTGTTTTCAGGGCTTCTAGATTATGGTAGCCCCACTCCCATGGCTAGTGATATTCAATGTTGGGCTAGTAAATAACTACTATGATGCCTGACGACTAGTGAAAAAAAGATGTCAAATGCTGCATTTAAGTCTGTTTTGTAAATACGAATCTGCTGCCCCCAACCCAGTCCTCAACATTAGTGTTTTTAATCTCTTTAAGTAACATCTGATTGCTACTATTAATGAAATAGGGATAGTGAATTTTTATTCATGGCTAGTAAATTTTTAAAGTCACCGATCCCATGGCAAGTGGATTTTGTAAAAATTATAGAAGCTGTGGTTTTACTTTAATGGAGAAAGGTCCATCCGAGATAATGTTATACATATATTATGAAACAAAAACAGCAGGCAAGAAAAGAAAGAAGGTATGTTCTTCAACAACACCCAGGGCTAGCTTCGGCACTTGCTAAATTTGCAAACTTTGTAAACACAATTAGCAAATGATTTCATGTAATAATTGATCTTTTAGTGGAAAATAACAGTCAGTTTCTTAAATTTTTGGAACTTAATATATAATCTGTGAGATATTTTGCTCATCAAGAGCTAGTCGTGAACACCTAATATTTGATTAATCATCACAATATTACCGGTATAGTGTATGACACTATGATTACTGTAATACCTACTAAAGATGACTTCAACATATACATAAGGCCAATGATTTTGTACTTGTTATTTAGGGTCAAACAAGAGGTTGGCTTATCCAAGGAGTCGTCCAATACACGGTAATATATGGTGGTCTAATGAATGAGAAATTAAACCCACTGCATTTGGGGCTTTTCTGTTAGCAATGAGGCTGGTTTTACAAGCACATTCTACAGACAGAATGAATTCATCATGAATGTTTAATGACACCCCAGCACAAAGAATATATTGGCTATTGCTTGTTAAAGGCAAGTACATCAATAAAGCTATTACCAAATCAATATTAAAAATTCTAATATTAAATCTACAGAAAGAACACCTTTGCAGGGCTTAAACTTAACAATGGCATTGTTGCAATATAAATTGCCGTATTTAGGTAGCATCACCGATGGCACTTTTGTGCCATTGGTAAAGCTCCTCAACAATGGCAAAATATACCTCTGTCAAGTTTATTTGCTGCAAAAGTCATTTAAAAAAACAAAATTGCCATCGATGGGCCTTTTCGACCATGGCAATTAAAAAAAATATTTGCTGTGGGAGATAATTTTCTCAAGTTTGAGCCCTGCCTTTGTATCAGATCTTGGCTACTCGGCATCATAAAATCTACTTGCATGATCATCAAGTCCAGTGCCATCTAGATGGTTCAATGAATGAATGAATATTTAACAACACCCCAGCACAAAAAATACATCGGCTATTGGGTGTTAAACTCTACATTGTTCAAGATCAGAGCATATCAAATGTAAAAAAAATCTACAGACAGGTAAGAATGTTCCATTAATTATTTTATGTCATAGTACACTTCTGAACAAAGTCTTTTGTTGACAAAGTATGTTTTCAAGGACACAATCTAATCATTAACTAGTATCTTTATATTTAATGTCTCAAGTCAGAATTTCATACATGTATTTTGAAGACATTTTTTTTTTAATCTGTCCAAACTTTAATGTTTTCCAGCATTTATGAATATTATAGCTAAATCAGTGATCTTAATTATGAATGTTCTGATGTAACAAAACAATAACCACAAAATTGTATACAACATCAATGAAGTAGAATTTTTTTTCTACAAATTGAGTGTCTCAGATCATACAATTCCATTACTAACATGATGTTGATCATTAAAAGAACAAGGTAGCACTACTGTTAATTAATACACTTAATAAGTACGAAAACACACGGTTACAAAACAACTCCAACAGTTCATTGTGCTGCTTTCTTTTGCTGCTTTCGTTTCAGGGCTCTTTCTTCATCCAATTTTTCGGCATCGCCATCTGGAAGTATTTTTGCCACCACTCCATACCCCAAAGTCCCTGTTCCATCTCGAAGAGTGAAACGCAGACCATTCTCCAAGGCCATCTTCTTGCGCAGGTTAAAAATAACACGGGCATCTTCGCCTGGCATCACCATATCTTTGTCAGGGATTTCCAAAAGAGCAGGTGCATCCCATGTTGTGCAGAACATCTGGGTCTGAAAATATTCAGTGAGTGGCTTGGCACGACCGCCTTCTTCTTTCGACAGCAAATAAATCTGTGTTTCAAATCTATTGTGCAATCCAATGGTGCCTGGTTTTGCAAGCACATAACCTCGCCTGACGTCATCCCGCTTAATATTTCTGATTAACGCTCCCAGTTGATCGCCTGCTTCAGCTCTATCGAGATTTTTATGAAACATCTCGATGCCGGTGACAGTAGTTTTCATGGTCGTGTCATAACCAAGAAGTTCTGCTTCGTCTCCTTTCTTAATGATGCCCCTTTCAACCTTTCCGGTTACAACCGTTCCTCGTCCTTGAATTAAAAACGTGGATTCAATTGGCAGCAGAAAAGGTTTATCTAGATCTCGCTGAGGTGTCGGAATATAAGAATCAACAGCGTCAAGCAATTCTTTTATTTTCTTATGACCAAGTTCTTCATTTTTTCCATCCAAGGCGTTTAACGCTGAACCAATAATGACAGGGGTGTCATCGCCATTGTATCCAAACTCGGTCAACAGTTCTCTTACTTCCATCTCGACCAATTCAATCATTTCTTTATCTGCTGCATCTGCCTTATTGACAAAAACAACTAACTTTTGAATACCAATTTGGCGTGCCAAAAGCAAATGTTCTCTCGTCTGTGGCATGGTTCCATCAGTTGCTGCAACAACAAGAATTGCTCCATCCATCTGTGCAGTTCCCGTTATCATGTTCTTGATGTAGTCGGCGTGCCCTGGACAGTCCACATGCCCGTAATGTCTCTTGTCAGTTTCGTATTCAACCATGGCTGCATTGATGGTAATGCCTCGAGCTTTCTCTTCTGGTGCTCGGTCGATGTCTTCATACCTCTGATATGAAGCTTTATTCTCTTCGGCGAGCACTTTCGTTATTGCGGCTGTCAAGGTTGTTTTGCCGTGGTCAACGTGACCAATCGTTCCGATGTTAACATGCGATTTTTCTCGTGTATAAGTCTTCTTTTGTGCAGCTGGTTGTGCATATCGACGTATAGAGTACGACAGCAATCTTTTGTTTGTAAATGTCAACTCGCGTGTTAGTGTTTTCAGAGAAACGTGCGCATTTCCAATCGCTTGCTTCAAGAACAAGGAGGCCATCTTGGTCACGTGATCTAGAACATACATGTGCTTCCGGAACACGTTATTCTGTTATAACTTTCCTCCTATTATTAACTTTTAAACAGCTACAAAGCCCAGTATTTCAAAGAAACATTCAGAATTCCACATTCGATTATTTATTTTTTTGTTGTAAAAATATATATTGAACACGTATTAATGTTAACACTAAGTTACTGTTTTTATTTCGCTGGAAATCAACAATAAATGCACAGTGCTTTCTGCTTTTTTCAAGTAACTCCGTAATGTGTCGAGATGTTCCGAACATTTTTCAAGGGAAGCAACTCTTTGGTTTCCATAGGGACGCATCAAAATGGCGGAGGTGGTGGTAGATCCGCGAACTGGTGAATTATATGCCCTTATTAATGGAGAATATGTACACGTGGAGCCAGAAAGTAATATTATGGGTGCAGACACAGATATACTTACCCTGGATGACAAGCCACAAACTTCAGACGAATTAATGCTAGAAGTAACGGATGACAATATTGATTTATCTGATGGTTCTGAAGAAGAACATATCGAGGTTCGACGTTAAACACTTTATTTTATTTTATCGTACTGCCATACGTTTTTGAACATCATACATTTTCGAATATCAATTTTATTTGCTATTTGTGGTGTGCATAATGAAGATATTGTGTCAACACACATCGTAATTTGACATCATGACTTTGGACACTGTTATGTGCTTTCGTTATGTAACCACCTTTAATATCGTGGGGGTTTTTTTGTGTGGCAAAATGGTAATATCATTCTAGGGGGTTTCTTGACATCTTGCAATATATATTTATTGGCAAAACTTCTGATATCAGTTTTGTAATCTTTTGTTTACAGTTATCTCCAGGTGGAATCCTTGATGAAGAAACTATTTCTCGGGGTCTGTCAACACTGGGAAGATCAGCTGATGGAGTGACGCAGGTCTATCTACACTGTACAATTGCTGTAAGCTTTAAAATTTTGTAAATACAGTGAAACCCCTCTAAACTGGAGACCCACAGAACCAAGTAAAAAGTCCAGTTTAGAGAGGTTCTGTTATATACTGATATTTAAAAAGGGACCGTGAAAAAGCATCCTATTTTTGATAGAATTCTAGTTTACAGAGGTTTGATGGTTTCACTATTTTAAAATAATTTGTTGAAATATCTTCATAGTTGGCATACCTTTATAATAACAGGTATTTAAAATAAGAAAGATTTCTGTCTTTACTACTTGTAATTAATTACTTCAGCCATTTGTAAACCAACATAGGTATGCTGTAATCGACCCACTATTTCTTTAGTGAATTCGTCAGTATAGTACTTTTCAAATGTTAAAAAAACTAAAAATTTATGAAAGGGGTGAATAATATATTAATTACATTTGTTTACTATTGATTATTAATTGTTAGAAAAAGAACAAAAAAGGGCTGTAAATGGTTTTTGGTTTTGGTCAGATTATATAACCCAAAAAATATTTGGATTTTTAATTGTTTGCATGTTTAAACTTTTTAAAAAACATGATTGCTCTTTAAGGGTATAACACTATTATGTATTAAAGTTTTTACCAGAACTAATAATAATATGTGAGTACAGATTTAAAAACTAATGTCAGTATTGTATGGTATGTTGAGCATTGTTTTGTGACATAATTTTACAGAACAACACTATTTTGATTTATTGTTTAGTAATAATGTAATATGTATGCTTATAAAAATATCTTTAAAAGTAGCACTGAGATAAACTGTAATTATTGACATAAATATTTATTGACAGGGCTTCAGCTTAAAAGACATAAGCATTTTGTCTGAGTATGTCCACCTGCAAAAAGTGGAAATTCCATATAACGAACTTACGGGTAAGTCATAGCTTTATGGTGAGTTCCATAGTCAAGTGGATAAGCTGCTGGACAATCAAGCGAATGGCAGTGGTTCAAGTCCTGTCAAAGCTGGCTCACACTTTCATTCCAATTTCTCATGTATCACTCGCTGCCTATCATTCTCATTATCTTAAAATAAAAAATAAAAACAATCCAGTTTCTCCCATGAATTCAGTCTGTTTCGACCCTGTCTGTCGGTTTCCTCCAATTCAACTTCTGAGCTGTCCACACCATTGCCTACCTGTCTCAACTTCCTCCACAGGTGTAGTGTCTGTGTACTTCCCCAAACCCACCTGGCATTCTCGTCCTCAGGCACTAATAAAGCTGGTCTGACCCCTGGCACTAACTAATGGCTGCCGGTAGTAGGAGTGTATAGTAGGTGGTTACATGTGGCTCTTAACAATGCCAGAAGTAACTACTGAACACTCCCCGAAGAGGTCAGACTAAGCCCACAGTTAAAAAGCTGATGGGGAATGGCAGGTGTGTGGCATGAATAGCCACAAGAGATGAGTACCTGTCATTGTTGGAGAGACAAATACTGGGATGTTGAGGTGTACAGCAAAATAAGTTGAAATATATGAGGAACTGCCATATCAGCTTTGAATTTTTTTTAGAATTTTTATGATCCTATCTGAATAGCTGAACATAATATAAATATCCATGTATGATTTCTTGTGGGTTTTTTGTTAAAACATATCTCCTGAACCAGCTAAGTACTGTTATTTCCAATATTATAAAAATGTAACAGTTGGACCAATCATAAAAATAGAATAGTTGTTAAAAAAAAAAAAATAGGAGAAATTATATGCTGTAACCTATTACATATTGCAGTTGTAGTTCCTTTTTTAAAAAAGTAGATTTTACAATGTATGAAATTTTTTCCAAATGTCAACCCACTACTAACCTACTGAAATTTAGGGACAGAACATGGATTTAAGGATATTATAGAATCTTGTTCATTATACATGTTCCATTGGTTAATATGATTTAACATCATTTTACAGTCTGATTAAAATTACCGGTAGCTCTACTGGTCTACCAGTAGATTTAACAGCATTGCATGGACTCCCATGTCCAGATGACATTTCATCTATAAATAACAATTTAAATATGAAGAGTTCAGGCGCAAAACACGATGTATTCATTTTTCATTTTCAGTAAAAGTGATTTTTAAATTGGCGTATATCGTGTTTTTACTCAATTCATTTTCATACGGATCAGTCACGTTTTTCAGCAAAACAGCGGGCCTATGATTAGCCCTTACTGACATACAATAATGGCTTTAACTAAAAACTAGAAAGAAAATGGTTTATATCGCGTTTTGCGCCTGAACTCTTCATATCGACCAATTACACTTTGCCTTTTATAGCGTTATTCAGGAGCATACAAATTCTAAAAAATATTGAATGAGACTATTTATGCAATAGGCAAACTTGTTAGTCTATTTCAACATTAAAAAACAGGGGGAAAAGTGCAGTAATAAACACTGGATTGTATACTAGTATAAACAGATTTTATGGCTATACCATCACAGGGTTTTTTGTCGTCTTGAAAATGTTTTTATATAAAACTTTATATTGAAATTAGTTTCTGGCATACTTCGTAATTCACCCAAATCATTTCGTATACCCTTGGCATAATCCCGAATATTTTCAAATTCTTTTCAAAATCACTGGCATGATTTACAAGTAAGGTTTTGATTGGTCGAATGAAAGGTCAACTGGACATGAGCTCCAATGGGGTGCTGTTAGATCCACGGGTAATAGTGGAGCTAATTTTAATTAGATTGCATCATTTTAGTTCATTTGTTTAAAACAATATAACACAGCAAATTCAAGAGCTCAAAATTATAAGTTAAACCATTATATGTGTATTTGAAAAAAAAAAATCTTGATAACAGAGTTATCTGCCCTGAGCACCTTGGAACACCTGCTGATTTTGGATGCCTCCCACAACCAGATTACGACCATGTTGGATTTTAAACCACCGAAAAACCTGCAACAGGTTGATTTTTCCTACAACCAGATAGAGCAGATGGAAAACCTGTCAGCTCATCACTGTCTCAAGAAGCTTGACGTCAGTCGTATCCTTTGTTTTAGCTGCAATCAGTTGAATTCTTGTAACAATAGCATAATATAATGATACAGCTTATTTGTGGTCTTTTATTTCACTAATCTTTCTACAAAGTTAACCATTGTCTGTTATTCCTGTTACGTTCATCCTGGGTTTGAACACAAAAAAACATTTCACAAACTGTGTGAATCTGCAAAGCCATTCACACATAAGTTTGTGAATTTAGTTTTTTAAAATTTTATTTCACTAATTTCTCTACAAATACTTAAGCATTGTCTGTTATTTTTTTAAGTTCATCGTGGACATGGACAAAAAAATCATTCACAAACTGTGTGAATTGATGAAGCCATTTGCACATAAGGTTTGGGATTATTTTTGTTTTGTTCATACCCCGATAAATGTGAAAGAAATAACAGGCAATCCTTATAATTAAATTTCAAATATACTTATAATAACACTAAAAGATCATATTTTATTTTGAAAAAATTTTTGGTTCATAAACAATAGGGCTCAATAATATAATGTGACATCAGATATGACATTCTCTGCTGCTATTTTAACATTCATCGAGAATGAACAAACTCGCATTGCTACAGTTGTACCAATGGGATGAAGTTAAATTGTAATGAATATAATGGAAATTTAAATACAAGTGCATTAAAAGAGACAGGACCCGGGACAGACATGCTCGAAACCTTCGTGATAGATGAGCATGGTAAACGTATTCATTCCGCATGAGCAGAAAGAGTTTGTGTGTTGCATACAAACCCCTTTTGGTGAAATGTTTGGGGGGTTTTGTTGCAGTTTTTGACTTTGAAAAACATTTAAGGATAAGCTTTACTAATTCATTATAACAACAGACCCCGTTCAGACATTTCTGGTGATGCCCGTGATACAGATTATTAATTACTGTAACTGTATTGGAGTTTTTTGTAGTGTTCTACAAAATTATCAACTATTTGACACTTTTGATTGTCTTTTTAGAATTCAAATAATCATGGAAGTGTGGTGAAATACTGTTCTGTGGTTGTCAGTTAGAAAAGTATGAGTGTGGATATATTTTTGTCAGTGTCATGATGAGGATATTTAACATCAGATGTGTAATTTAGCCGTCAATACCTTCTTCACCCCACTGAATGTTCATGTGTTTGTGTGACGTGTCACTTGCATCAAGTAATCTACAAAAACTTTTTTTTTTTTATACAGGCTGTTGCAATAATAGGTGCCCTTTAAAAGAGTTATGATTGTAATTAAAATTTACTTAACCCAGCTTCAGATAATAAGATCACAAGGATCTGTGGGCTGGAGCAGTGTGAGCGACTGACTGATCTCAGCGTCGCCCACAACAGACTGGAGAACATCGAAGGTCTCGATCGACTCCCGATACAGTTCCTCAACTTGGTGGGTCGCAAATGACTTTTTCTTCTCAGATCAACTGTTAACATTAACAATGTGCTTTTTAAAGTTTTCCTACTTTTTAAAACGTTTTGTTATGTTTGTCAAGATAAAATATTTGATAATGCTATTACTGGCTAGTCCTGTACCTTTGAGAAAGTTTAAGAAATAATGTGCTCATGAAGCTTTCCTATGTTTTTAAAGTTTTGTTATGTTTGTAAAGATAAAATGTTTGATAATGGTAACTAATTGTTAGTCCTGTTCCTTTGAAAAACTTTAAGAAATAAATGCTATCCAGTACCTAAAGATCCTTTAAAAAAGTGTTGTTTACTTCTTAAAGATTGCCATAAAGAAATTCTTCAGTTTTGACAAAGTTCTAGAAAATCAGTATTTTATTAACTGAAAGTACAAAAAAGCAGTTGTATAAAGAAATGAGACTATCCGTACAAAGGGTAATCTCATTCAAGTTGAAGGTGAATATCATTTTCTTTTAATATATCCATATTATAGTTCAGGCAGGAATATTTCATAGCAGAATATTTTATAGTAAATCCTTGAAAAGAAAAATGTAATTTATTGATTTCGAACAACAATGTAAACTGTATTGAAGGAATAACCTTGTTTCTAAAGAGAAATCTACCAGTTTAAATTGAATATGTATTTTACACATGGTGCACTACTTATTTGTTTTAAAAGTACTAGTAGTTGTCTTGATCATGTGGCCGCAATAACTAAATAAATGTCTTGTTTTCTATTGTCTTGTCTTATTGAATTTTTATTTTCAGTTAGACATTGTTTTATATGTACTCTTTTCAGTGCTACAATCGAATCAGGAAAATAGAAAATTTAGAAAATCTGAAATATTTGAGGGTAAGCAATAACTGGTTGTTTTACATTCTCTTGTCTATCTGTCTGTCCATCCATTGACCCCATCCATCCATTGACCTATTCATCCATTAATTAACCCATCCATCCATTGACCCCATCCATCCATTGACCTGTTCATCCATTAATTAACCCATCCACCCATTGACCCATCCATCCATTGGTCGATCCATCCATCTTTCCATCCATCCATCCATCCATCCATCCATCCATCCATCCATCCATTCCCAATCATCCATCCTTCCTTCCTTCCATAAATCCATCCATCCATCCATCCATCCATCCATCTAATTTATATCCACCCATCCATCTAACTCATCCATCCATGCATTTGGACACCCACCCAAAACCCACCAACCCATCCATCCATCCATCCATCCCATCCTTACATCCATCCATCCATAAATGCATCCAAAATTCATCCATAAATCCATCCATCCATCCATCCCATCCTTACATCCATCCATCCATAAATGCATCCAAAATCCATCCATAAATCCATCTGTCCATCCATCCATCCATCCATCCCGGTGGTACAAAACAGACACCTGGTACGGTCAGTCAAGGATTGGTTTGTGTTGTTGGGTCCTTTGGGCTATTTCTCATTCCAGCCAGTGCTCCACAACTGGTATAATTAAGGCCATGGTATGTACTATCCTGTCTGTAGAGTCCTACATATAAAAGATCCCTTGCTGATAATCGGAAAGAGTAGCAGCAGTGGGTTTCCTTTCTCATTATCTGTGTGGTCCTTAACCATATGTCTAATGTCATGTAACCGAAATAAAAATGTGTTGAGGAATAATACAGTATGAATATTTTCTATTTCAATTCAGCAAGTAAATCTGTCAGGTAACATAATCCGAAGTCTTCAGGGCTTGGAAGGGCACGATTTGCTTGAAGCCATTGACCTTGAAGACAATGAGGTGAGTGTTCAGTGAAGATCATAAAAGGTTAAAAAGTATTAGGGCCAAGAAATATGTAATTAAAATTTAATAAAGTATAATAAATTTGGTTTAATATTAACAGAAACATAGCAGGCAAATATATAAATATAGAATACTGATGCTAATTTTTTTTTTTTTAAAAACCCAAACAATTATTGTTCAGTGATTCAGTCCTTGACCTTAACATTTAGTGGTTTGCTTGCTAATAGACTATCAATACTGATAAATAATCAGATAGTTCCATACATGCATTATTGATGTAAAACGGAAGAAGATAAAATACGTAGACATTATTTTCCCAAGCCTGATAAAACTGCAAATATGCTACATGTTTTTCAACAAGCATTGTGAACAGCAGGTCACTAGAGCTCTCTCTCTCTCTCTCTCTCTCTCTCTCTCTCTCTCTCTCTCTCTCTCTCTCTCTCTCTCTCTGTCTCTCTCTCTGTCTGTCTCTGTCTGTCTGTCTGTCTGTCTGTCTGTCTGTCTCTGTCTCTCTCTCTGTCTCCTCCTCTGTCTCTCTCTCTCTCTCTCTCTCTCTCTCTCTCTCTCTCTCTCTCTCTCTCTCTCTCTCTCTCTCTCTCTCTCTCTCTCTGTGTTACATATTACAATGTGATTATTACATGAAAATATTTTCTCAACAGGTCATAGATATGATAGAGATAAGACACATCAGGGAATTGCGGATGTTGCGCCAGCTGAACCTGAAACGGAACCCAATCCAGGAGCTTCCCGATTACCGCCTGTCTATTCTATTCCGCGTCTCCAGTCTCTCGGAACTGGACAGACACAGGGTGGAAGCTGAAGAGAAGGTCAGTATCATAGCAGGGGCAGATGCAGGAGTTTTCTAGTGGGGGTGCAACTTCAAAAGTAGGGCACCTACATGGATATTAAATTTCAGGTTTTTTTGTGACGTTTTGTAAGTTCATAGAAGTATGGAGTTTGAGGGTTGTGAGCACCCCAATACCCCTTGAATTCATATCTGCTTTCTTACATTGTTCAGAGACCTATCTGAATTTGATAGATACATAATCAGCACAGTCAAAGCTACAATAAAGAGTACCACATCTTCACTTCAGTATTTAGTGACATTAGTAAAGTCAAGTTTAATGATATCAGTATTCCACTGTTGTATTTCTATGAGCACTGCATTCATTCTGGACATTCAAAACTGTATAAATGCCATATCTTGATTAATGCTATTTAAAAAAAAAAAAAATGTTTAATTTAAAACATTTTCACCAACAATAAATCAAGTTTTCATATCTGATAGATACATTTTTAAGCCTGTATATTTCACTACGGTACTTTACATATGTCATAACTTATTACGTTTACTAGTTATAATTATTACATTGTTACATACTGTTATAATGTAATGTCTTGGTCTGTGTATGTATGAATAGCATGTTTTACCATTGTATGTTTTATTTCAGGTGTCTGCAGTGAATCTGTTTGATCCTCCTTTGGAAGTGGTGGCAGCCAAGGATCACATCATGCACGTTGTTTACAACTTTCTGCAGCCTAGTCACGTGTGGGACAGGTAACACAACCAACTGTTGTCTCAACCAGTTTCTGTACTCCCCCTCCCCCCCTCCCCCCTCCAGAAAAATATTAACACATACCCTTTAGCCATGCCCTGTTTGTTTACATGGAGAAGATCCTGCGTGTACACATATATTACTATGCCCTGCTTTCTTTTCATTCTGCAACCCGAGTTATTTAGGTTAGGTTTAATACATTGTATTTTATTTGTTATAAATACCCATAAGCCATGTTATGGGCCTAATTCACTAAACTCTTGCAATTTTGCGATCTCGCAGTGCAATGCTAAAAGTCTTGCAAAGAGGATGCTTTGTTGTGGTGGTGGTTGTGGTAGAACTGATGAAGCAATGATAATTGAAAAGTAATTTCCAGAAATTAATCATACACATTTTTGTTTTGTTTGCAGTACTTTACCTAGCAATGATACCCAGTACCCCATGCTGGTGTTGGCTGGACCTCAGGGATCGGGCAAAAAAGATCTGGCTTTGAAACTTGTTGAAGAATTTTCAGACTATTTTGGATATGGGTATGTACTAGCTACGACAAAGGTCTCTGTTAGTGAAGTCAGTTAATCATACAAGTAAAGCATTTCAGTAATATGACTATTTTTATGGATTTAAAAAAAACAAATTAATTAAATAAAACAAAATGTTCTGTTTAAAAATGTGTTTGACATGTTTGCACACTAAAACAGTCTAGCACTGACAGTAATTTCGACATTTTTATACTGATAAATTATTATTATTAAAAAAATTTGCATTGTATTATTATAAAATATTTGAAACTGCTGTGTAAATATTTATATAATTGATATAATTTATATTGTTTTATAATATATGAATGGAATTTCAATAACACATACTAAAAATTAAAACACACTGGCACTTGGTTTTTTATTATTTAAATTTAAAAAGGTTTTTATAAAAATTTTATCACCAGCATCTCTCACACCACTCGTTGTCCACACATGGAAGAGGTTCACGGGAAAGACTACAACTTTGTGTCGCTGGAACAGTTCGAAACAGACATTAAAATGGTAGGTAACAGGAATATTCTTCATGAAGCAGATAACCATCTACAGAAAGAAAGAAATGTTTTATTTAACGACACACTCAACACATTGTATTTACGGTTATATGGCATCAGACATATGGTTAAGGACCACACAGATATTGAGAGGAAACCTCATGGGCTACTCGATTAGCAGCAAGGGATCTTTTATATGCACCATCCCACAGACAGGATAGTACATCTACAGAATTCATTGGGATACTTTTCATTCCAAATGGTTGTTTATATTAGGTGTATCATCTTCTGTTTGTGAAAAAAAGTGGATATTAAAATATACATCACAGCTGGAATACATGTAGATAACATGGATGGTGGCCATGGATTTCTCTCTTCTTCTTTTTTAGCACTCATGTTGCCAATTATCTAACTATCAAGTGGGATTTTATGGACCTTTCAGGTTTTTACCTGTCCCAGTGAGTGCACAAATGGTACATCGAAGACCATGGTATATACTGTCCTGTCTGTGGGAATGTGAATATAAGATATACCTTCAGGGGTCTACATTAAGGGTTGTCCAGATGCCTGGGACAAGTGACAAGTGGACACGTCAACTGAAAATCGACTTAAATATTGCTAGACTCTTTCAATAGTAAAAGTGGATATTAAGAGTTTATATAGATTCATTCATTCCTGTTTATATCCAATTAAGGTTCAGCCTGTCAAGTCATAGGGTTTAATGTGCACATTCAGAACAAGCTGTTTTAGTGCACGCCTGTCATGGGCACAGGTGCCGGCCTCGGCCAGCTCCTCCACCCAAGACAGGAAAGGGTTGGGGATGGAGGGAGAGGGGACCGCCCTCACTGGCAAGTGCAAGGTAGCACCAGCAGCCCGACTGAGGTCGGTAACAGATATGGAGACTAACCTGGGCATACACCGCAGGTATATGGACTTTGTCAGGGACACTGGGTTAGCTGTTAGTAAGAGAGAAGTTGATATAGTGGCCTTCCACCTACCCACTGAGTCAGTAACCTCACTCTGGGTGGAAGTTGATACCAGGATGTAAACGTATTACCTACCAGCTTTACGGTAAATCTGATGACCTAACCACTACACCACCAAGGCTGGTGTTTATGTAGAGCCATATGCCTTTGCTGCTATTCATGAAAAATCCTGTATTGTGGGATTGGATTTTCTCTCACCGACTAAACCAAGTGTTTAAATAGCATTATGTTAAGACACCAAATAGCCATTGTTTAAAATGTGCTGAAATATTATTAAACAAATATTATTAAATATTATTACTCTCCATTACGTTTTGTTTGCAGGGCAAGTTCATCCAGACCAACTTCTACAATGGCCACTGGTATGGCCTCCAGATGGAGTCGGTAGAGAGTGTGGCCCGGGAGGGACTGGCCTGCGTGGTTCACATGGAGATTGAGGTACGATAACACTGAGGCGTATTCAGGGTGTCGAGTGATCACAGTTTTTATACCTAATGTTAGATGAATGTGATATGATACAAGATGAAGGTACCAGTTAGATTGTTTCCGAGTGCTCATTCTCCTGAGCACTTAGTGCATCACGTTTTACTCATTTCATGGGTTTTCATTCACCATACTGGAAATGATAAAAACAACTTTCTTACATATGTACATTATAAATCAATATCACTGGAGACACTTAACCATGTCCAGCAATGTGATTCCTCTTCAGTTATTATTAGGAGTGCCATTTTCTTCCATTCAACCTTTTGAGCATTGCGATTTTTCAATAAAATGTTTTTTTAAAAGTACAAATTAAGAATTAATTAATTCATTTCAATTTTTGTTTGTGCTTATGTCCGATTAAGGTTCAAGCATTCTGTTCTGTACACACACCTCAACTATCTGAGAGTGAAGTCAGTGTAGTGGTCTTACACCTTTTCTATCATGGCAGTAAGTTGTTAAAAATTACTTTGTATTGCAGCCGGTACAAGGGTATGAACAAAAGACCGTACCAGCCTTAAGGTTGGTTGATTAACTTTAGTTCTTACTTTATTGATATGCCTATATCCCATTAAGGTTCAGACACATCGATTAACAATTACACCACTAAGGCTGGTCAAAAATTATGAAGAGGTAAACATTTACATAATATCTATTATGTGGAAATAATAATAATAAAATCTGCCTCATCTTTCAGGGAGTGCTGACTCTGAAGAACACATATTTCGAGCCGCGCTATGTTCTCTTGATGCCTTTGAGTACAGAGGCCCATGAGAAACGACTACGAGAGCGCGGCGCATACACTGAGAGTCAGATTGAGTTCACCATCAAGCGAGACGATGTGTACTGCGAATACAACCAGATCCACCCGGGATTCTTCGACATGATGATAAACAGTGGTACGCCCATCAGACACATATAAAGAGAAAAAGTTAAAAGATACAGATG
Source organism: Gigantopelta aegis (assembly GCF_016097555.1). Taxonomy (NCBI): domain Eukaryota; kingdom Metazoa; phylum Mollusca; class Gastropoda; order Neomphalida; family Peltospiridae; genus Gigantopelta; species Gigantopelta aegis. The sequence goes on from NC_054701.1 coordinate 81,776,873, forward strand.
GAAAGAAATAAGGGATCACATAAATAGTAACAGCAAAATGAAATTGAGATAAAAACTTATTGGCATTCAATTGGACATCTTTGTGGTACATGGACTATACAAGCAGTGAATGGAATTTGGTCTACAGATGCATTTCCACATTACTTACATCAGTATATTGTTCTTCACAGCATGACAAAAAGCACTCTAAGTTTCCAAATACCAATGATATGATATGAACGTCTGATGTTAGACATCAAAAAATACACGGGAGTATTAAACAAACAAACTTTACATATTTTTCTGAATGTGGTAAAATACAAAATGGATTAGTTTTCAAAAGGCAAATATTTTATACAAAATTTAAATGTTTTTTTTTTATTGAATATTTTTTAGCAATATGTAGGGGGGATTTTGGGGTTGACCCCCTCCCCTTAGCCTCCCATCATCCTGCTGAAAGAAATTTAATTTTTTCTTAATAAATGTTCCATGTAAACATGTCTCAACCCTGCCTATAAACTTCACTTGTCATAGTCTAGACCCCTGCACATGTGCCTGCATTAGTTTCTGTTTACAAAACAGTATTTCAATTGTGTTTGATCTCCCTGTTTGACAGATGACATCCAGGAGGCGTACCGCCGACTGCGCCGACTGGTGATGGACTACTTGGGAATCTCGAACCTGGTGTCGTCGTTGGACGGTGCAGACTACCAGTACAGCGAGGTCCAGGCACCCATAACAGACTCGATCGCTGACAACACTGCCATGGGATCGGCCGCCAACCCCCTAGCCAGCCGGTCGTGGTCGAGACCTAGCATCACAGACACAGTGTCGCAACCTCGCGGGAGAGTGGGGATTGTCGTAAGTTGTCAACAGTGATATGCACAGTAGTAGTATACTGATGTTTTAGAATTGAAAATTATCTTAAGTTATCAGCCATGTGTACAGTATTATATTAATGTTTTAGAATTCAAAATTGTCATGTTTTCATCAATATGTTCAGTATTATACTAGTGTATTTGAATTCAAAATTGTCGTAAGTTATCAGCAATGTGTGCAGTATTATGCTGATGTATTCAAATTCAAAATTGTCATAAGTTATCAGCAATGTGTGCAGTATTATGCTGATGTATTCAAATTCAAAATTGTTATAAGTTATCAACAAGGTATTTAAATTCAAAATTTTCATTTCATTTCAACTTATTTTTGTGCTTATATCCAAATACGGTTCAAGCACACTGTCATGGGCACACACCTCAGCTATCTGAGCTGTCTGTCCAGGACAGTGGGTTAGTTGTTAATTGTTAGTGGTTAATGAGAGAGAAGAGGGTGTAGTAGCCTTACACCTACCCACTGAGACATTAAAACTCTGGGTGGGAGCCAGTACCGGGCTGCAAACCCTGTACCTACCAGCCTTATGTCCGATGGCTTAACCACAACATCACCGAGGCCGATATTCAAAATTGTCGAAAGTTATCAGCTATGTGAGCAGTATTATACTAATGTATTTGAATTCAAAATTGTCACAGTTATCAGTATTGCATGTTGAATCAAACTTTTAGCTAGCAAGAGATTGCATGGTTAAACCAAGTTATTATCAATTCACTTAAGTTATTGGTGAAGGGTTATGCCCCCTTTATTTGCTCATGTGTGTATTAGAATGATTGAATCAAGGTAGACAGGTTTCACTTCACAGATGACATCTGCCATTGAAATTCATATTAAATTTCCCAACTTCAAATCAGGATTGCTACTAGAATGGGTTCTTATTGGCATCAACAACATATATCATTCTGAAGTTATAAACAGTATACTGAGCTGTAAATGTTGTCAGTTTTGGAATGAAAACACTGGCTACCTGTTTGGCTGTACACCCATGTCCCAAAAGGACAATGCACAATTGATGTATTACAAATTAACATGGGCAAAATCAAACCAGAGGGCTTACCATTAAAATATAAATCATTTTGATTCATCCCCAATTGCTAGAAGTGAACATATGAGCCACATGTGTCATGGGTAGGAACTATCATGGACCGTGATGAACAGGGGCATCCACAGAAATTTTTCCAGGTAGGAAAAAGACTTGTTAGCTAGTGCACACCTGTGAATGCCCTTGGTATTGAACAAACTCTCCAGAAATTAACTATGCAATAAGATCTTAGCAGGGTTGTAGTCGGATTTCATTTTTGATCAAGAAACCATGATAAATTCTTGTTTTTAAATATCTTTATGTTAAAATTAAATACTCCACACCAAAATTAATGGAATAACAAATATGCAAATGCTTTCTGTTCCAAATACAATGTAGCTGTTATAGTCTGTATTCAAAATTACTAATTATATTTCTATTGTAGGAAGAAGAGTCAATAAAACGACGCCAGAGTGCTGCTAAAGGAGCAGTGAATGGGTACATCCCTCCACTGTACGAACAGATTCTAAGCCAGTAAGAATTTTACTTTAGTCATGCATCCTTCTATAGCTCTCACCTAATATGCTTTAGTCATATGATTGAACTGTCAACTGACCCATTTTTAAAAACATTTTCCCATCCCAACCTGTACTCCACAACTGGTATATCAAAGGCCATGTTATGTGCTGTCCTGTCTTTGGGAAAAGGCATGTAAAAAGACCCCTTGCTGCTAATCAGAAGACTATCAGGGCTACCAAATGTTTGACATCTAATAGCTGACAATTAAAAAATCAATGTGCTTCAGTTGTATCGTTAAGCAAAAACAAACTAGAACTTTTATATATACTGCAGAGTTGTAGCTCAGTGGCAGAGTGCTCACCTGAGGCATGATGAGTCATAGGCTTGGCCACTCTTGGATTTTCGAAGCTATCTTAGCTCTATGATATCATAAAATCATTGTAGGCTCCGACATCATAAATTATGACGGTTTTACGATTTTGCAACATTAAGATAGCTTCGAAAATCTCTAGCCCACTTATGGGAAATTGCATATATAAGATTCATTCATGTATGTTGCAGCAGTGTGTTTTTCCTATCTCGGTAGACCGTGTCAAAATAATGTGAGGCACCATTTAGCTGTATTAAAATGTAATGAGGAGTTGTTAAAACAAATTGTCCATTACATTCCTGTCAGTATATACATTCATTTTAAATTAATTGGTGGTACTAGAAAAACAAATAACATATACATTTTCAACATCCTAAAGCAATTTCAATACCTAGATAAGACCATCTATTAACTTACCGCTGTGATGAATGTTACATTTGGTGGTGTTTACAGCACACATTGTCATTAGGGTCTTCACAAGTACTCAGGTCCGGGCAAGTTTAGCGAGACTCAAGTCCGTTCACAGGACTAGAGTACCAGTACAAGGAACACCACTCTCATTTCATTATATTTTGAACGTCATTTTGTCATATTCTTGACACCGGTTACATTATAAACATGGAGTGAAAACAAAAGTTGAATATGTGGAATGCAAAACAATGTCATGATTTGGCATCCATGTTCAGCACTGGAATGAAGATTCATAATTCTGGTTTACTTTATTCCTTATATTAGTCTCATTATCATCTATCAGCGGATGTTCAGGTTTGGGTCGAGTTTAACCCTCGAGTACTCGAGTCTAATATTTTGGACTTGTGGAGGCCCTAATTGTCATACATCAATTTTTAGATTTGGATGAATCTAAAACATAATACTAATTTTTTTTTTATAATCAGTAATTTTTTTTTCACCATCTATCGACTTAAAGACAGTGTTCTCGTTTTTGTGAAACATTTTGTCATCCTTTAAATTTCTAATCATAAGACTCGAATAGGTTTATATGTACTACTTTTGTCATAACGTTTATTTTTTAAAAGTATGAAGTGGAGTTGAAATACAGTATTTCTAGCTACATGTCGCAATATTATTAAAAACGATAACAATAATATTGACAGCTTTACATATGACTTTAGATTTAGTATACTTTTGAATTTAAGGTGTCTATAAAATAATTAAAAAAAATATTAAGCTTATTCAATGGACATAGAACCACTTTTAAATTAGTTTTTGTATACTGTATTTTTAAACCCCTTAAGTGTCCTTGGATTTTTATTAACACTGATCCCACACCATGCTATCAAAATAGATTTGTGTTACCTCCTACATCCTTTAAGGGGCGTTCTCATTATGCCATTAGATGCACTGACTTGTCTCATGTGATCATATCTTATTGTGAGAACACCTAAATCAGAACAAACTAGTCTTATATGTTCTGTTTGTGTATAGGCGACAAATTGCATGCAACAAGTCAGTGCAACTAATTGTATACTGAGAACGCCGCTTTAATAAGACTGATGAATGATCAAGTGTTTTATCCGTTATTCAGATACCCTAAGACTGCCCCACAGCCTGTGGCAACATCACCAGATCTAAGACTGAAGTCTGAGAGTCGACCGTACTCCGTTCCGATCTCGCATTCGCAGCCAGCCGGCCTCGCTAGCCAACACTCGCCCGACTCCACCTCCAACGAGACCTGCTCGTCCAGTCTCTCGGATCTGGACTCGGCCACCGAGCTACAGACGGAGAACGTGACGTCGAACCAGCTGGAGACGAACCACAATTACCTGCCCACAGCAACCGTCGACCCCCTCGAACTCATCGACGAACTCCGTTACCGGTCAATGTCGGACAAAGTTCCCAGTCCACCCACAGCACCAAGACCAGATTCACTAAACCGACCTGGCTCTCAGAGACACAAAGTGTTGCCGCCAATAGCAACCTAAGGTTCCACAGTAAAATATATATTACTATGGTACTATTTCATAAGGTGTTTAATGAAAATAAACCCAAAACCCCCCACCAAAACTCCTCTATAAACCACTGTAGTATTTTAATAGCTACAGATATGTACATATCAGGAGCCTAATTCACTAAACTCTCGTAACTTTCTGATCTCACAGTGCAATGCAAAAAAAACTTGCACGGCCGATTCAGTGTTGCAAGCTTGAGAGCTTACTAAGAGAACTTTGTGAATTAGGCCCCAGCTCGTTTTGTTCTGTGATATAATGGACTATAATGATTCTACAATGATTCTAATGAAATCTTTTATAGTGTATATAAATATACCGTATACGCAAATATGTTCGCAAATAAAATATAGCGCTAAAATCGCACACGTCGACAGCACCGCAAATTCAAGTACGTGCCAACTTATTTACGATTTAGCTGTGAATAATGTGCTAACATACAAAACATATTACATCACACAGTATATACAGAATATTATGTAACATTAAAACGGGTGCCTATTTTATCTCTGTGATTCCGTCGTACGATAAACGTCGGGTGTTGGCATCGATAAATCAGAAGCCGTCAGAGCTATTCCAGTTTCTGACGAGAGTGCTCATAGCTTTGCAATATATTTCCACGGAAACCTGTTTTCCCACCAACGCTAATATTTTAGTGCTATCAGCCCGATGTTAAACCCTCGCTTTGGATTCGATCACGTCCGTTGTGTGATTGTCCTAGGTCTGCAAAGTCAAACAGACAAATGTATTTTGTATTATGCTGCTGCATTCGTTAGAAGTGTGTCTTTGTGTACATATAACTGTCATTAAAAGAAGTTACGTAAATATTGGTTGGTTTTATATTATTGGGGGGAGGGGGAAACTGTCACAAAAATAATTTCTGACTATATCACAATTATTTTAGCTGCGAACATTTATGTGTATACGGTAATTATGTGATCATACTTGATTCATTATTAAAATGACTTTCAAATTGTTTTAAATCATTTTTCAGTGAGTTCTGTACACAATGTGTTTGTAATAATTTATGATGATGATTATGATTTTTGTTGTTAATAATTAATTTGTTGATAATTTAATTTTCAATGCAAATGTGCATCAAACACCAATGTTCAGATGCCAAATACATTAATGTTGTCAATTTCACAAACTCGCAGGAATGTTTCACAACAACTATCGTTAAGATTGTTATAATGTCTGTTATATTTACAGTATATCATATCTATTATATTTTATTTCAGTTTAACAAATCTGCTAGCCCAACATCAGGCTAGTTGTAAATTCAAATCCAGTAGCCCGATGGGCTAGCAGGTTAAAAAATTAGAATTATAAAAAATAAAAAATAATAAAAATCACAAAAAAAACCAACCCCAAACAAACCAAGAAAAGAACCCAAAAAATCCTCTCACTCACCATACATTTTTTCCCCCCACTGAAATGTGTTTGAAATTTTTTATCCAGACATTGGTTATCACATATCAACAAAGCAATAATAATATTAATATTCCACTTGAACGAGCTTTCTACAAAATGCTACAAGTTATTTCTACATTGTCAGTTACAACAAATACACACATTGTTTTCTTTTCACTTTCAAGTTTCAGGGACAGGAAATAAGTTTAACAAAATGCATATTTTGATTGATTGCACTTGGTAGTAAACATTTCAGTTGGGAATCGCCAGTCGAGAAATTAATTAACAGGCTAGTATCTTAAAAGTACAACCCCAGTCATGGTTAGAATTCCTGTGTTTGTCTTATTTGTCTACTTGTGATAGGGATGTCAGCAATTGGAAAAACAATATACTTTCAGGTTTTTTTATAACAGCTCAGAGCTGTCGATGTCTATTTAATATGTGTAGCAGCTTGGACAGTGTTTCACAGTTACCTGTACAAGATAATACTTTTCAGTATGTCAATTAACAAGTTAGATCTTGCCAATATATTCTTTTGATATCTGACTGACATGGAATTAAAAAAAAGTTTGTTTAACAAACAAAAAATTCCCCACCCCACCCCACTAGCTATGGCCCTGCCAATGGGGATCAATCCCAAACCAACAGTGCTCTTTACATCCCTCCCCTGACATGAAATAAATTACCCTGTAGGCTATTTGAGCAACTGACATCACCATTCCTAGTGACAATTAACTACCAAATACACTGAACACGAAACCATGCATTAACATGTTACATAACCCTTGTATTGTGCATTTAATTATTTTGTGTTGGGGTGGTTAGAGATACAGTCCAATTACTTACCCACCCACCCTGGAGATGGGGACAAAAAATAAAAACAGTATAATGATAAGGATCAAACTTGACAAAATTAGGCTGAAAAGAAAAGTACGTAAAATAGATCAGCTTTAATATTAATTTATTAGGTTTTTCCATTCAAATCTATAGGTTTAGATAAAAACATTTTTTTTACCTACATATTATTAAAAAACATCTTAAAAAACAACAACCCCGTGGCTAGTGATTCAATGTTTTTTTTAGTCATACCCTGTTTATTTACAGTATCACATGTCCATTAAATGATATTCACTGTGTAACATGTCTGTTATATATTACAGTATTTACATATGAATTAATAATATTGTTTATTATATACTGGTTAGTAAAACATACATTTTCAGTTCATATATTTCATTAGTATGGCTTTATATTATGCAACGTAATTCCATCTTTTTTTTTCCATTCTTTTTTTTTTTTACGTTTTTCAATGTGATGGAAACCACAAAGATATCAAATTTATATACCTTTTATATTTTGATGAATTTGAATGAATTTCCCTTTTTACAAAAAAAACCCCAAAACAAAACATTTTTAGTGTATATGAAAAACCAAACCGTGACCATACAAAATAATATTTTAATATTGTCGATAAATATTGAACAAAACCTAAAAAGTATCAATATGAGCTATAGTGTTAATAATATATACAGTTGAGACTGGTCAAAAGGCCACCTGTAAATAACGGCCACTATAAATCCAACCCAAAGCATTTGCTTGTTTTATCTGTATATAACAGCTACCTGTTTTTTTAACCAAAATTAATGGTTCAACCCGCGATAATGGCCACAAAATACATTAACCACATTTGTTTTGGTCCAAAATTGACAGCTGAACTTGCCATAATGGCCTGTTATATTGGCTTATCAAAGTTGCAGTATAAAATGATATAAAGTAAATTCTCCAGTAAATCATTAATTGTATTTGCATCTTACCTTATGTCTGTGTAATGTTGTCGGACATTTGCAAGTGACTTGTCATTGATCAAAGTAAGGCTTGCACCAAACTTGCATATATATCCGACTCATTAACATTGAAAGGTAGTACTTTCCAAAATGAGTGAATGCTGCATAACACAAGCATTTTATGACAGTCTGCCACAATGTTTGTTCAGGCCATTACACATTAGCAAACTTGCCCTTTTGTTAATTAATATATATAATGATTTGTTACATCCAACCTTTTGCATCTCAATGATAAATGACTTTTTCAAAAGGTGAATAATAACAGAGTGAATTTCAACAAAATGTGTCCGATTTATGCTTTAAATAAAAAAAAATTGTTGTTAAAATTATTTGTGTTATTTTCTATTTTATTTTATACTTTTATGATGATTGTTCGTATTTTTATGCATTCCTGTTTAATAATAGCTTTTATAGTAAACTATTTCTTGTGTGTTTTCCCTGTATATAATAACCACCTGTCCCTAACGGTCAGGTCCCTTGAGTGGCCGTTATATACAGGCTTGACTGTATGTGTATGTTCTGTATTGTTTAAGATCACATGAAAACTGTACTGCACACATTATTAAACATTGGATATTTTGTATATATGTATATAGATAATAAAACATTATACCAAACAAGTGTTATTTATCGGTTTACTGTACCGAGGTCAACAACAATTTCCAACGTCATTTTTGCTTCATACACAATATGGCAAAATTAACCATTCACATCATTTCCTTATTTCGTAAATGGAACGGTTTTTAAAAATTAAAATATTTTCTTCTATCACAGTTAATGCATACATGTAATTAATATTTTCTTCAATCACAGTAATCTTCACAATTTCTAGTAGCAATTTTGCATTAACATTTTTCAAACGGTCTAAAAATGGCAGTATTTTGCACCCAGTTTATTGTTGTTGTGGCAGATGCAAAGTGATATTATTCAAATATTGAAAAACGTGTGAACTATGGGTGTCGTTCTTATAACTTGAGCTCTATACTTGTTAAAATAACTGTTCCACATTAAGCAGAGAATGTCATTTATATGTCGGTATGTTTTTTAAAAAAGTCAACTAAAAACAAGAAACATTGTTTAAAAATATTAAAGCTAACTATTTTGGATACGACAGATTTATTGTGTATGAACCAAAAACAATATGGAAATTGTTGTCAACATCAATGTCATTGTGAAGGAAAGGTGTTCAGTTCACATTAATTTCTATTTATGGGAAGAATACTCGTAGGGTTCATTTTCAATTAAATTTGTATTTTGCAGAATAAAATTAGGGAAATGTGTTGTTGTTTTGTTTTTCAAGTAAAGCTAGCTTTCCATATATCCGTCATCCATTGGATGTCATTCGTCTGACATGCAACACTTGAAGTATGTAAAAGCACTCAATATATACAATTTCACAGACTGACAGGTTATTTTAATACATGCTTTTATGCACTATACTCCCAAAATTAGGAAAAAGCCCAAAGACCGACATGATTGCGGGGAATTGCAGGTTCATCAAGGCATGTCTTCAACGAGTGGGTGGGATTTAGCTCGGTTGAGTGCTTACTCCAAGGTGCTTGCATTGTAGGATCGAACTACCTCTGGGGATCCATTCAACTGATTGGTTTTTTTCTCGTTCCAACTAGTACACCACAACTGGACAAAAAAGTTTGTTTTGTTTAGCTACACCACTGAAGTACATTGATTAATTAATCTAGGAAACCCACTACATTTTTAATAATGCATCAAGGGATCTTTTAAATGCACTTTCCCACACACAGGAAAGCACATAAAGAAAGAAAGAAAGAAGTATTTTATTTAACGACGCACTCAACACATTTTATTTATGGTTATATGGCGTCAGACATATGGTTAAGGACCACACAGATTTTAAGAGGAAACCCGCTGTCGGCACTGCATGGGCTACTCTTCCGATTAGCAGCAAGGGATCTGTTATTTGCACTTCTCACAGGCAGGATAGCACAAACCATGGCCTTTGTTGAACCAGTTATGGATCACTGATCGGTGCAAGTGGTTTACACTTACCCAATGAGCCTTGCGGAGCACTCATTCAGGGTTTGGAGTCGGTTTCTGGATTAAAAATCCCATGCCTCGACTGGGATCCGAACCCAGTACCTACCAGTCTGTAGACCGATGGCCTGCCACGACGCCCGGTCGGAAAGCCCATAGCACGGCCTTCGACCAATTTCATTGTGCACCAAATATAATGGTTTCGACAGTAAAGTTTCCAGGGCTAGCTCTGGGTGAGCAAAATAGTTTGTCAAATTGTCCATTAAACTTAAAAACTTACAGAAATTGTCAGTTATTTTCGAAAAAAATGTCCATTATTACATGAAATTATTTCGCCAAACTAAAATAAATTTCACCAACTGCTTTCAAAATTCTAAATCGTCTCATGTTTATGTATGACCAATAAATAATATTTCGAAAACGATTTGATTTTTCCTTCAGTACCGATAAATATATTAGCACAGGATGTTCAGTACTAGCACAGGATACTTTTCTGTAAGTATAAAAAAAAATAACATGCAAGAATTCAGATGCCGACTACAATAACAACAAAACAAAATGTACTCAAAACGGCTCACACAGCTTGTTAGCACATATTTATTTCACTGCATAAATCACAATTAGCATTATCGGCAGAGTGGTTTTTTTTTTAAATAAATCAATAATATGAAAGACAAACACTTTAAAAAATATTTTCACCTTCACACATGATGTCATCTATTAGTCTAGTCTGTTGGTAATTTAACACAAACTGATGAAACTGAAGATGCCCAACAAAGCATTTGACACATTTACACACCACATATTTGACACATTTACACACCACAGATCTGACATATTTACACAGCACTGATACATCCACAAGATGCCATGTTTAGTCTGTTCCTAACATATCGTACATCTCGGCTACTTTTTCTTCATTGCTCGTTTTCCTTCTCCTTTCTTAGGTTTAATCTTTCCACGTAACACTCTCTGTCGTTTCATTTCCTCTTTAAAATCCTGATGCTCATCTCTGCAAACAAAAAAGTTTGTTTCGTTTAACAACACCACTAGAGCACATTGAATAATTAATCATTGACTTTTTGATGTCAAACATTTGGTCATTTGGTCACACATTTTATTTACGGTTATATGACGTCAGACATATGGTTAAGGACCACACAGATATTGAGGGAGAAAACCTGCTGTTGCCACTTCATGGGCTACTCTTTTCGATTAGCAGCAAGGGATCTTTTATATGCACCATCCCATAGACAGGATAGCACATACCACAGCCTTTGATGTACCAGTCTTGGTGCACTGGCTGGAGCGAGAAATAGCCCAATGGGTCCACTGACGGGGATCAATCCCAAACCGACCGCACATCAAGCGAGTGCTTTACCAGTGGGCTATGTCTCACCCACATCAGAGAATGGGTCCATCGAGGAGAATTGGATCAATCGACCTAAATGCCTCAGGTAAGTGCTCTACCAAAAGAGTTGGATCCCACCCACTTGAAAAAAAGTTAAAATATAAATAACTATACAGTTTATTTTATTACCGGTAATGATTTTCACAAGTTATTAAAACAAATTATTTGTGCTAATGGAATTGTCGGCTTGTCAGTCTGAAAACGTATGTTTTGACTTCAACTGTCGGCAAATATCTCGATGAAATATGCTTCATCATCAGCTTGACCTAAATTAGGGCAGCTTTGGCTCCCCATCACTCCCCTGAGACTAGTTCAAGGAGAATAATATTAGATCCTTTTAACAAGTAAATAAAATAAAAAATACTAAAAAGAATTAAATAATTTTAACAACATCACTAAAGCACTATTGGATATCAAACATCTGTTATTTCTGACATAGTCTTATAGAGAAAATTACTACATTGTTCCATTAGTGGCAAGGGATCTTTATATATATATATACCATCCGACAGACAGGATTGACTTTAAGTAAAAATCGTCAGTTACAATCAATTATATCTATCTAAAAAGGCGCAGACCCTCATTTCAGCCTGTAAACATGGACACTAAGTTTAGGTAATCTACAAACCTGCAACACACATTTGGATAAGGTTATAACGTAGAGAAGCTAAAGTCTGTGATGTTTAAACAGGGAAATACTGTCTAAAATAACTATAGTTTGTCTTACTAACCATTACTTCTCAGACGGACATGCTTTTTTAGAAACTAGGGTCTGTCCCTTTAACATCACCATACCTAAACAAACCAAAGTCTCGGACAGTTCTCATCAATAGATGCGTCTTCGTATAACTAGGATAGTACTCTGTAATCTCTGGCTTCAGGTGGTATGGTTGCATACTGAAGATTTTCACAACTTTCATGGATGTGGGGTTTGTTGGTCGTGCCACTTCACCAAATATTCGGGCTGCGAGACGCCCCATACGCCTGGCATAGTTAGACGTCATTGTGTATTTAAATATAAAGCAATGCTGTAAAAACAAAGGAAAAAAAAAATAGCTCAAAATAATCAAATTCAGATCTGATATTAAACAGATTTTTAAAAACAAGTACTGAAGTAGTGTAAATGGTAAAATATTAACTGGTTTAATGCATCAGGACAGGACAGGACAGGACAGGACAGGACTAGGTTTTAACATGTACATTCAGAGCAAGCTGTTGTAGCACACGCCTGTCATGGGCACGGAAAAGGTGGGGGAGGTAGGAGGAAGGACCACCTGCACTGACTGGCGCAAGAGAGCACCAGCCGCCCGGATGATTGGTAGCAGGCAGAGGCTATTGTGATGCTATGGAATTTGGAATTTGGATGGTGGCCAAAAGAATGACAAAGGGAATGAGTGCGCATTTTGAATTAAGGAAATTTGGCGCATATTTGTATGGTTGTTCTAAAGAGTAAAAAAAAGGGAGCTACGTATAGGTTTGGAATTAGTGTGTCGAGAGTAGCTCATTAATTAAATCTTGTTGATGCTGGGGTGTCTCCCTAGGTTGCCCATAGGGCCTTTAAAAAGGGCCTGATCTCTTCTGAGCATGGCATGACAACCTTAATGCATCAAAACATCATGGGTTTATAAAGGTAGGTGTAACAATACAGTGATCAGTATTATCACACTGTGATAGGAATGATTATAATGTCTGAAATATGATACATCAATTTATCATGGTAGCTGTATCACAATACTCAAACATGTTAAAAATATTAAAGTCACAGATCTTAATACCTGAGGTACATTTTTTTCTTATTTACATAAAATAAATATTGAGCTACTACAAACAAAAGGATGGCCAGATTTTCTCAAATTGATAATTTAAACTAGCTACTGGGTTTGCATTTGTCACTAGCCCTGTGTTAAAAAGCACTAGCCACTGGCTATATCAAAGGCTATGGATTTGCCGAACTCTGGATGTTTTAAGAGATACTGGACGGGTAAAGAGATATAATTACCAAAAATATTTTACACTACCTAAAAGTTACATATAGAGTCAGTATCATTAAAGATCAGGATACATTGTATATATGATACTATCATTACCCAAGTATCAGGACCTGTATCGTATCACAACCTACCTGTAACGTTACAATCCTAATTTATATCACATGGATATTATGGGGAAATTACTGGATAATATATGTTATGCTTTGCAAGATATTTTACTTGCACCATACCACAGACAAGATAGCACATACCGCAGCCTTTGATATAACCACTGTAGTGTGTTGGGAGAGAAACCTAATGTTAAAGTATGTTGTGTTAACAACACCATTAGAGCAAGTTGATTTATTAATCATTGGCTATTGAATGTGAAACATTTGGCAATTTTGACATATAGTCATAGAGAGGAAACCCGCTACATTAGTAGCAAGGGATCTTTTATGTGTACCATCCCACAGATAGAATTGCACATCCCACAGCATTTGATGTACCAGTTGTAGTGCACTGAGACTGGAACAAGAAATAGCTCTACGGGGATCAATCCCTGACCGACTGTGCATCAAGCGGGCACTTTAGTCTTTACCACTGGGCAGTCCTGCCCCAGAAACCGAATGAGGCGAAATGTCAACTTGATCTGAACATGGTCAAGCATTCCCAATAACTCTATCAAATGATGTTGATAAAAGAGGTTTGTGAACAGGTGAATGTATGTGGTGGTTAAATTAGTTCACCAAAGTCGTCAACGTTCACGGTCGTAGACTCAATGACAACACCCCCACCCCCACCCCCACCCCCCCCACCCCACCCCACCCCTAAATCCGACGCCCTTGAAAATAAATATGAATCTTACCCTGGCCAGGTAGGCCTACGTCTCACTCTAATTGAATCCTTTTCTGCTTTTTTTTTTTTGTTCAGTATGTCAGGACATTATCCTCCTTTATATAATATAATGCACACTAAAACGAATGCTAGTCTACTAAATAACAAAAAACTAAAATGTTCATAACTGCAAAACGTGTTTTAGTTTTAACTGGTTTTGTGGATGATGTTACGCTTTAGATCTTTACGCTTTTCGCAAACAATTAAATATCAGTCTATTAATGGTAAACACGGAAGTTTGTATTTGGCTCGCTTTTCAAACAATTCCAGCGTCTGCATAACTGTATGATGATATTTTAAAGAAAAAAACAGTCTGTCTTGGTGTAAAACATTTAATGTAATATATTCTACTTTTGTGTATTTTTGTAACGGAACCTTTGCCGTTTGCAATGTCTCTGCAGACTGAATTTGGGGACTTTGTTTATGGTTCTAATAGACCAAATCAATTCTTATTGCCGATAACGTTAACGTTTACTAATAAACTGATATAAGCAGCGTTTCAACACACCCAGGAAGTACAGCAATAAAAAGTGTGGCACCTCACATCTAATCTACCTGCAAGAAAATGGGGGCGGGGGGTCACGTACCATTTAAGAGATTTAATTAATGTTTTTAATAGCAACTGTAATTTTTGCTGAAAATTGCAGTTCCATTTTTGGGGGTACCCCGGATTAGTTTCAACCTCTGGTATGTACTGCATAACAACTGTATAACAAATAAAAGTATTTATTTATTGGCAATGGATAATAGTATTTGCACAAATAATCAATGTCACATATTACTACCAATCACACCCACAGCTGCTTTAACTCCGTAAATATTTGACGGGGCACATCAAACTTTTACACGGAACTCTTCTTTGGTACTGTGCAACCTTATGAATGATTCCATCAGAATCATAACCATATTTGAGATCCCGTCTCATCTTACACTTCTGTCCCAAAATCTGAAGTTCACAGAAACAGAGAATCCTGCTGAATTGGCAGCCTGGTTTGTAAATTTGTTTGAATAACCAGGGTTAAATTCAGTCAGCCGTTTTGTTGCTAAGGTCGATGACAGTCACTTTTCGCACCCTTGTTTTGGCTTCAAAACAAGAGTAAAAAAAGTGACTGTCCTCGATCTTAATGCTTGCTACAAATTACACTGCTAGATTGATTTTTTTACTACTCATTAAACTGAATGACCACTTGAGGAACCAGTCAAAATAGCATTTAGTGAATTACAGCTGGCTGTCAGGGAAAGTTGGGGGCCAACCAATCTATTAAAATAAAAGTATTTGGAACACTTCGGCCAGTTCTGTTTACCAATATGCAGCTACATTGGGAGTGCTCGATTGGGCGATTGTATTTCAGTGAGAACTATTATTAAAATCAAACCAGTCGAGCAAAATTGAAGCAAAAGCCCTATGTTGTTGTTGAAAATGGCTCCACCTTAGAGCATTGCAACAGTGCTGTGTTTCCACATGCATACACTAATATTTGCCATCTTTGTTGGAATCCAGTTGGAGTTAAAAACATTTTTATAAATAAGCACAAGAAGAAAACATATATGTTTTGAAAAGTTCTGTTTGTATTCTAATCCACTAAATGTTTCAGCTACCGAAACCAGTCACTTTGCTAATATTTATGGCTGATGCAACAGTTCTTGACAGTCATGTGGGAAACTTTGCTACATTACAGTCAATTTAGTGCTCATTTGAACGGTAGATACAGTAATAAAAAGCTAGCTATTTGCATAACAACTATCGCTTTATAAACATAGATATACTTTAGAACCGAGTTGCAGAGAAACAGATCTCTTATGCCAAATACAAATTTTTTCATTTTTTAAATAAAATTCGGGCTATTAAAAAATTGAACGGGAAAGTCAGTGCTAACATGACTTGGTCAATCCTAGACTCACTGCACATCAAGCGAGTGCTTTTCCACTGGGCTATGTCTCACCCTAGTCTGCACAAAGTTAATAGCATTTTATTTTGATTTATTTATTTTGCAGATGTCTGTAAATGGTTGCATCATACCTGGAACTCCTATAGCTGTTGATTTCTGGCATGTCAAAGAACTGAATGCAGCCGATTTTGTTTTCTTTCTGACACATCTGCACGGTGACCACATCATTGGCTTAACATCGACATGGCAGCATCCTATCTACTGCTCCGAGTTGACAGCAAAGTTCCTGACAACACAGTGTGGAGTGGAAAGAAGTCTTCTACGCCCACTGGAAGTTGGATGCACCCATCTGGTGCCAGTGCCTTCTAACGATGATGAGGATGCTTCGTACATTGCGGTTTCAGTCATTGATGCTAACCACTGTCCGGGCTCGGTGATGTTTCTTTTTGAGGGATCATTTGGAAAGATTCTTCATACTGGAGATTTCCGGTACAGTGATTGCTTATTGGTGTACCGTACTAACCATAACGATTCAGGCTGTAGGCATCTGATTTTATACGTCTGTCATTCTTATTGTAAATAGATATCCTGAGTTTCTGCCATTGCAGAGGTGAATCTAGGAGGGGCTCCAGGGGCCTGCGCCCCCCCCCCCCCCAATTTTTGCGATAGTTATAATTTTATTATATATTAATTATAAAAAATGTTACGATCCCCCTCCAAACCTCCCCCAAAGTTCCCCCGGCATTCTACCTCATGTCACTGGGGGCCCCCTAAATGGATTTTCTGTATCCGCCACTGCATTGTAAGATGTTTTTTTTAAAAAAACAGCCTTTTGAATTGACTAAAATTACATATCAAATATATTTTATGATTTAGAATATAATTATCTTTAAGTTCATTGTGTTTCTGGTCATCCTAATGTCTGTATTAGCCCAAAATAAATTTTGCCTCCCAATAATTTTATACATTTGGAAAAATATATATTTGGAAAGGAAGTTTAAGCTTCTGCTAAGCATTACAATGATTGTATTTCATCATTTGAATTGTAGGAATAATTAATAGTAACATTTTCAATGACACTTGATAATCAATTATGTTTTTTCTCCTGATGATGTCAACATTTAGTTGACGAAACGTTGAGTTTTTAAACTTGTGGTTTTAAACAGAGACATTACTTTTATTATAATCAATTATCACGTTGGTAGAGTCCATCCGTTCAATTTGCCAATATAACTGAGTGCTCATTGGAACACCCATTAGAAGACACTAAAAAGTACCTAACTTAAAAGACCAAGTTATTCATTAAAAGACAAGTTATCCATTGAGATATTGATGTGAAATTTTGTGCATAGCTTTATTATGTACTGTTACAGATCACATTTTTGACTGAGATATGGCCCTTAAAGTTAGCGAATATTCATTAGATCCCTACCGGTCCAATCAGAGGGAAATATAGGTTTCCTCTCTGTCTGGCCCACATGTTTTCCCGATGTTTTTTGCAGGCGGCTTTGAGATATTGAGGTGAAATTTTGTGTATAGCTTTATCATGTATTGTTACAGATCAAGTTTGACTTTCATGGCGATTTACTAATTTTTGATAAAGTTATAGCCCTTGAACTTGGGTAATGTGAAAATTGTTTTTCCGGACTTCTTTTTTAGGCTTTGAGATATTGAACTGACATTTTGTGTATAGCTTTATCATGTAGTGTTATAATTTACCCATTTTTGACAGAGTTATGACCCTTAAACTTAAGAGATATGAAAATTTGTTTTCTGCACTTTTGTTTTGCAATAGCTGAAAATATTTAGATGAAAATGTTTAATTCTTTATCATGTACTGTTACTGTAACCCTTGAATTTAGGAGATACAAAAAATTGTTGGGTCAGGTAGGCGATGTGTATTGCTTTAGCAGTACCCTCAGAATGCTTGTTAAAATATATTTTACCCCCATGGGTCATAAGATCAATCCCCCATTATTGGACCCATTGGAATATTTCTCATTCCAACCAGCCTTTCATGTTTAATATATCAAAGATTGTAGCATGTTCTGTCCAGTCTACCATTTTAAAAGTACATGTACATGTATATATTATAATTCATTATTGCTCTTTTAAAAGAGTAGCCTTTGTGGTGGCAGTAGGTGTCTACTCTAACATTTTAAACCAAAGGCCATAACTGCTGACTTAACAATGTCCTGCAGTATCATTAAACAAACATTCCATTACTGTCCTTTTTTTTTCTCAAGAGGGCAGGACATAGCTCAGTGGTAAAAGTGCTTGCCTGATACACAGTGGGTGTGGGATCAATCCCTGTCAGTGGGCCCATTGGGCTATTTTTCGTTCCAGCCAGTGCACCACAACTGGTATAGCAAAGGCTGTGGTATGTGCTATCATGTCTGTGGAATAACGTTTCTCAGGAATAAAGTATGATATGTTTTTCCTTGTATTTTCAGGTACAAATCTGAACTCATAGAGAACAGTGTTTTACACAACCACAGAGACTCCATTGATGTTATATACCTGGACAACACGTTCTGCAGCAGTCGGTGCATCTTCCCAGCACAGCATGAGGCAAGAAAAGAGATACTGGACATCATCCAACAGCACCGAGATTGTAACGTCGTCCTGGGAATGAGGAAACTTGGTAAAGAGATTCTCCTGGCATGGCTAGGCTTGACCCTCAAAGAATGGATCTCAGTTCCTGGGCAAATGTACTCCAGGATTCAGACTCTGGGACTGCCAAATGTTTTCAGAATATGTGACAAGAGTGTCAGAATTAGGGTTGAGCCTTTTCATCTGGTGTCGAAGAAAATGCTCGGACGATGGAACGAGGTAAAGAGAACAATTGCCATCTTGCCAACAGCCATATACACAGGGATCGGCGGAACTCCATACGCAAATCAGAACGATGTGTTTGTAGTTCCATATTCAGACCACTCCTCCTACTCAGAGCTGCTTGAGTTTGTTTCCAAGCTGAGGCCTTGTGCAGTGGTTCCTATTGTGTCCTCAACCACAAGAGGTCCATTTGGAGTAGACATATCTTCAAGAGCCGACATGTCTTGTTTTGGGAAATATTTCAGAACGCCTGTTGATGGCGTGACTTCAAGACGGGCTTTGAGACCGACCAGTAAAGCACCAAGTATCCTGCTACCTGTACCTGGTGCTGATCTGAAACGGAAGTCACTGAAAAGAAAACGAAGTATTGGACACAGAAAGGTCAATAAAGGTATTCAATATGTGTCTGAGGATGAGGATTCGGATGGGAAAAATCTTCAGGACAGCTGTTCTTATGAAAGAGTGAATCCAAACATGAGATGTAATTGTTCAGTTGTTAGTTCACTGAAGACGAGAAAACATGCTGATTGCCAGATGAAAAAGTTGGATTCAGAACCAAACATCACTAGTGATGTTTCCAAAGATGAAAATTGTTTGAAAATAGATCCTTCTGGTGACATAGAAAAACCAGATCTACCTTCGACAAACTGTTGTTGCATCTGCAACGATAAATTCATATCAAAAGGAAACATTATAAATGATGTTTCCAAAGATGAAAATTGTTTGAAAATAGATCCTTCTGGTGACATAGAAAAAACAGATCTACCTTCAACAAACTGTTGTTGCATATGCAACGATAAACTCATACCCACTTTTCCAGTATCATTGCCAAACTGTGATGTTGTAAAGCATGTATCGGACTTGTGTAATAGTAAAATATTTCAAAATGGACAACTGATTGGAGATCACTCTATAACTGAAAAAAGTAAAAAATATTCCAGTCATAACAAAAGTTGTTTACAGCCATTACCTGTTAAAATTTCAGTTGAGACATTGTCTTCCAAATTTAATATGCAAGCAAGATATACTGTTAAAAGTCTTGTAAACCAGCAAGCAAAACAAGAACATGGTACTAAGGCACTTGTGTTGGTTCTAGAGAAGTGGTTCTCACACAGGTAAATTTAATTCATTCAGGAACACTTTACTTAGTATCAAACTGAAAGCATTCCGACTTCCTGTGCAAGTTTCAGAGACTGCAGTTGTTGTTATAAACAAAATATTCTCTGCAAATCAGTATTATTCAAACATTTAAACATTTTCATTTCTATATCCGTGTAGATACAGTTACTATTTCATTTATGTTTCACTTGTATGGTTAATTCATGTTGCATAAATTGTTAACCTTTTTATTTTTATACAATTAAATGGCATAATGATATGTTACTCATACTAGTTTAGTAATGTATTAAACAACATTAACTCTAATAATAGTTAATAACTATATTGCTGTTCTAATACAGATTAATGAAACACTTTTACATTTGAATATTAAATCAAAGCTCAAGTTGATCCATGAGTAAAAGATGTTGGATTTGTTTTGTTTTTACCACATCAAGGATTTATCCCCAGGTGTTCTGTGTGTCCGAACATAGGCACTGAAAATTTGCAATTTCTGTACTAGAAATTCCCAATATATGTGTTATAAATTTAATTACTAGTATGTCTGTTCTCAATAATAAATTAATTTAACACTGATGTACTGCATTATTCAGTCAGTTGAAAAGATCCCAAGTATCATGTACTCGCCCTATTTTTCCCAATCCCATCAGACATTGGACCCTGTCGAAATATTCTGGATAAACTTTAAAAACGGGTCATTGGAAGACATTTTACCCTGATAGCAAAGTCAGAAAATGTCAGTTCTTTAAAATATAAGGACATAATATGAAACACTGCGTGTGTGTGTGTGTGTGTGTGTGTGTGTGTGTGTGTGTGTGTGTGTGTGTGTATCAGGGTTGAAAATTAACCCCTTGGATATTACCGTGATCATAGCAAACTTGAAATTCTAGGGCAGTTCCATAACTGGATGGTTTATTGAAAATAATAAAAAATTAAAAATATTCCAGAGATAATTTTAATATATTTTTTTATGTGCATTGAGAACATTCATAGATGTAACTATAGGTCAAATTTCACTGATCTATGACATACCGAACACCATAAATAATAATGTATAATTTCTTTTCAAGATAAAATTTAAGACATTTTACTAAAAATAGGTACAATAAGTTACTGAGGCATTTATAATTTTAATAGATATAAAAAGTAATGGGGTTTTCAAACAATTTGTAAATAAAAGTAAAGAAAACTAAAAAAAAAATATATATATATTTTGTTGTGCAGTATAGTTTTGGAAAAACTGAACAAAACGTGAAAACATTGACATGGCATTATTCACAGACAGTTCAAGCATGTCCATCCAGGGCAAAACCTCTGACAGATTATTCGTTTCTATTTGACTTTGAACATTGGGTATAATTATCGAGTTACTAATACTTCAAACATTTTTTTAAATAATAACAAAAAATAAACGTACAAATATTTATTGACATTGGTAGTGTAATTACATTTGTGCAGCATGAAACATCGATATACATTATTCCATAAAACTGAGTGTTAGAAAGGCCAAACAACTTAAAAAGCAAAACTGTTATCTTTTTACAGACCCATATTTAAAATAATAATAATAATAATGTGCTGGTATGTGCCACCCCTTCACTTATAATTCCTGCTGGCCTGTTTTATGCCATTAGCGTAGCCACGATCTTTTGTGAAAGGGCTTACACTCTTATTGTGGGCTACAGGCAAATTATGAAATATGAAGGGGGGGGGGGGGGGGGGCATTTCCCCAACTCCTGGCTACGCCAGTGTTTAATGCTACTCACCCACCCCCTTGAGTTTTCTACTGACAATATGTTATTATTTGTAAATGTATTAAAATGCAACGAATGTGGATATGGCTATATGTATGGTTAAATTGCCCAACATTATCCGGATATTAGTATTATTACACCCATAACATATTGACCCTTTCTCCACACAAAACGAAAAACTGCCACGACCAAACCAACTGGAATTTACAATACAAAATGTTTTAATGTTTCTGGTAAGATTATTTTAGAGACATCCCTAGTTTATACTCTTCAAAAAAAGTAGGGTAACCTGAAATACAATCTAATTAAAATTAGCTCCACTATTACATGTGGATCTAACACCAGCCAGTTGGAGCTCATATCCACCAATCAAAACCTTACTTGCAGAATCCTGCCAGTGATTTAAAAATAATTTGAAAAAATTCCGAATTATCCCGAGGGTATACGACATGTTTCGTGTGAATTACGAATGCCTTAAAACATGTTTTATTTTATAAAATAAATAATTTGTAATGTAAAACTGAAGACTGATTTAGTTTGGGTTTTTTTATAAATAAATAAATAATTTTTAATGTAAAATTGAAGACTGATAACCCACCCCGTACGTATTGGTATGGTTCGCTGTACTGCGGCCACTAAAATAGACTCGCCCGATATTTTTAGAATTTGTATGGTCCCAAATAACGTTATAAAAGGCGAAGTGTGATTGGTCAATATTTAAAAAAAATTGAAGAGTATATGACAAATTTGAAATTACTATAACACTATTGTGACGGTCAGTTCCCTAGTATTAGCAGAAACACTAAAGTATTGGGTTTACATTTGGTCTAAAATCATACCCACCACCACTTATTGATATGCAAAAACAAGACAAATACATGTACTACCGAACAAAAGTATATTTTAGAGATGGGAATAGCCCAAACCTCCTAATAACTGTCAACTCTAAAAGCCAGGTTTTGTTTACTATATCCAATTACCAGGCATGGCCACAGCTTTGATCAAATGTTTTTCGACACTTGAAACAGCAGTAAATAATTGACATCTGCTAAAATATTCCTTCGACTACTTGTTGGTGATGGTTGTGAATACTAGCAGTGGTGTCGGTTTTAAATTACAATACAAGTGTCTGTTTAAAAACTCCAAGATGGACCTTTCACTGAATTCCCGGCTTATTTATAAATTGTCCTTGCTTGTTTCTAAAACAGATGGACTTCCCTCCAAAACCATAAATAACAGTCTGTTGATATACTTCTCCAGACGAATATTTTCATCCTCCAAATCTTTCAGTTTTTTTAACATCAAGTCTTTGTACGATACATCTGACACAGACACAAAATTACTGGTTTCAATCGTGCGCCCTTCAAACACTTCGCCGTTGTCGTCAGGTTCCACATTTTCAAAGACCCGCTTGCTACGAAAAGCTAAGATGTCATTTAATTCTTTACATTCCTTGGAGGCGTTAGGAACCGAACAGCTTCTTCCTCTAACACTGTTATCCATGCCAGCATTTTGTGATGAATCAAATGTGTATTTGGAAAACACATCCTCACTGGAACCTTTATCTGCGACCATATTGTCAACAGAATCTCTCCTTGCCAAAATGTCCTGCTGTTGTCTTAGTGTTTCTTGTAGTTCTATTTTCTCTTTTATCAATGCCTCTAGTACCGCCTGAAGTGAAATATTGTCAATCTCGGTAACATTTCCCACTGACCCATCACATTCTGCAATATAAGAATTCACTCTTTCGAATTCCGAAATAAAAGCGTCGCTTCCGGTTGAAATTCCGGACGACAAGCTGTATCGTCTAGCTTGCAGTGGGGAAGACGTCGTGACTTGGAGGGATCTCCGTCGAACAATTCGTTTCTTCCTCGGTGAACGAAACTTCCTGGGCACCTCAACATAGTTTCCAGCCGATTCACTGCTGGCATCACACGAAGACTTGTTGTCATGATCATGTTCTTCTTTCCTATTCTTTGGCCATGGATATCCCTGCCAATTTTTATTGAGTGAACTCTTTCTGTCCCTGTTGACTGTGTTGTTTTCAGAATCCTCCATTCCACGTTCGTCGTATTTTGTAAGTCCCAAGACACGTAGAATAACTTTTAAAAGAATTCTTAAACATAGTACGGTCAACGTTTTGCACGATGCTAGTGTGGGAAACATTCTGATCTGCTGCGTTCTTCCAAAATGTTTTTCTTTTATCACGTCAACAATGACACAACCTCACAAGCTATTTAAAATATCTCGCAGGATCAGACGTGGAGTTTAACCTGCTTATAACCAATCTTGGTTGAGATACGCAAATCTCTACAGTAAACGTGCCGACTTCAATTCTGTGTCTAGCTTAGACCAAGCCAAATGCTTTGGGCGTTGGTGCGGGTATAACGGGTATTAATGGTACTGCCAAGAAGTAAAGTATTCATCAAAGAAACGTCACGGATATCTATTGTATTGGGCACAGCTACATCAGGTAACACACAAAACAACAATTACACGGTTAAATAACAATTAGCTAAAAGGTCGTTTTGACACCTGACGTGATAATGAACTGGGCAATTAGTTGGATATTTTGCGGTCAGATATTCAGATTGTTTACTTAGTCGCACCTGTGCAATATCAACTCCTAAATTAGCACTTGTTGATCTATTAATCTTAAAAGAGACTGTCGTGAGTTTGCTTCCATTGTTAAACTGTTTCCAACCATCAGAGACTTTTATAATGACTAACATTATACATATTTTCTTGTTTACAGAACCAGTGCCTCTATATTAAATGTGCTTCTCATCTTCCTAAAGTTTGAAGTCGCTTAAACTTCAAATTTTATTACACACACACACACACACACACACACACACACACACTGATTAATAAGTCATCAGCTATTGGATGTCAGACATTTGGTAATTCTGAAACGTAGTCATCAGAGGAAACCCGCTACATTTTTCCTAATGCAGCAAGGGATCTTTTATATGCACTTTCGCACAGACAGGATAGCACATACCACAGCCTTTGATATACTAGTCGTGGTGAACTGGCTGAAACGAGAAATAGCCCAATGGGCCCACCGACGGGGATCGATCCCAAAACCGACCGTTCATCAAGCGAGCGCTTTACTACTGGGCTACGTCCCGCCCCGATATTGTGAACAAGAAACTGTATTATACAGGTTTAATCGTTAAAAACGAGCTTAGTGTGCTTTGTTTTACAACTCCACTAAATCACATTGACTAATTAATCATCTGCTTTTGGGTGTCAAACCTTTAGGTAATTCGGAAACGTAATCTTCAGAAAAAACCTGATTTATGTCTTCCCATTAGCAGCATTCATTTCATTTCAACTTATTTTCGTGCTTATATCCAATTAAGGTTCAAGCACGCTGTCCTGGGCACACATATCAGCTATTTGGGCTGTCTGTCCAGGACAGTGGCTTAGTTATTAGTTGATTAGTGAGAGATAAGAGGGTGTAGTGGCTTTACAGCTACCCTCAGACTTATTAAAACTCGCTCTGGGTCGGAGCCGGTTCCGGGCTGCGAGCCCTGTACCTACCAGCCTGTAGTCCGATGGCTTAAGCACTGCACCACCGAGGCCGGTTCATTAATAGCAATGGACCTTTTATATGCACTTTCCTACAAACAGGACAGCACATACCACGGCCTTTGATTGGAAAACACAATAGGTCCGCCAATGTGGTTCGATCCCTCGACCGAAACACTTCAAGCGAGTGCTCTACCGACTAAGTTAAGTCGTACCCCTAATAGGATCCAGCGATGTATTACAATGGCAGGAAATTCAGGCGAGTATTTTTAATACTAGGATTTTCACAACTTAATCATAGCAAAAATAACGAATTTGGATTTTAGGGATTATATATAACAAGGATATTTAAAACGAGGACGGGAGTTGGGGTGGAGGTGGAATTGTAGCAAAATGAGAGCGTGTAGCTTGAAGATATAGGGTACAGGATTTTTATTAATTTATTTTACATTATTCTTAACCCTAACTGAAGCATATCTTTGTTTTAATCTGCACCCTCTCCTTTTTTAATATACTTTTTTTTTAAATGTATTTAAGCACAAAGTAGATCCATCGATATCTGCTTTGTGGCTTGGTAACGTGTACACGACATAAAATGCTTAAATAAACATTTCACACCCGCCCCTTTTTTATATTACTGTAGACCCCTATCCGTACTTGTGTGTCAGTCTTTGTAATGAAAATCGGTAACTACACAAAGGCTTATAGAAGGGAGATTACGACACATTGTTAATCGGGATGATCCCGGTTTAGTGTGAGGCAACTTAGTGTATCAATGAGCATGCACTGTAACTGTCAATTATTTATGTCCGTTATTCACTGGCACAGCCAGGGGACATAGGGGACATAGGGGCCATACAGTCCCCAGGCCTCTCCCAATAGCCAACATATCTTTTGTGTGTGGGTGTGGGTAATTTTTGGCATGTTTCCATCAGAGAACTGTTCAAGCACGCCTGTCGTGGGCACAACATTTGACTTCGCCAGAGTTCTGTCCATGACAGTGTATTTCTTTTGTTTTCCCGACGACTTTTTATATTTACCTGTCGCCCCATAACACGTTTCATAGACAGCGCCAATTAAATGCTACACCGGTGAGCCCCATCCCCATAAAATTCTGGCTACGCCGGTGCTCATTGGTGCATATAGCCAATTACGATTCAAGCACACTGCCATAGGCAAACAACTCAGCTGCATGTGATGGAGAAGAGGTTAT
Source organism: Gigantopelta aegis (assembly GCF_016097555.1). NCBI lineage: Eukaryota > Metazoa > Mollusca > Gastropoda > Neomphalida > Peltospiridae > Gigantopelta > Gigantopelta aegis. The sequence continues at coordinate 81,803,515 of NC_054701.1, forward strand.
ATTACATTTAAGAAATAATTATATAATCTACAATAAATTAATACGTTATAAACAAAAACAATAAAAATAAATAAACCTTAAAACAAACAAAACAAAACCAACAACAAATGAATAACAATTTATTGGAAAAGTTGTCATACATATTGATTAATTAACAAAGAAAATGTACATTAGAAAAAGAAAGAATATGTGGGTTATGTCGCGCGCACATGTATGCGTTTTGTATATGTGCGCGTGCGTGTATGACAAGATATCCGTAAATACTAAATAGCATTAGTGGTAGAACGAAATCGTCGTTATGTGGGATTTTATGCGTATGTGTGCGCGTGTATATATGTGCGATTGTGTGACGATTGTGTGACACAATATAATTTAACCAAAGATGTAAAACACAAAAAGAAAGTGAGAGAGAGAGAGAGAGAGAGAGAGAGAGAGAGAGAGAGAGAGAGAGAGAGAGAGAGAGAGAGAGAGAGAGAGAGACGATACACACACAGAGAGAGAGGGAGACAGAGGAGGGGGAGACAGAGAGAGAGAGAAACACAGAGAGATATGGACATAGAGAGAGTGGGCAGGAACAGACAAAGACGGAGAGACAGAGAATGAGAGAGGTAATGAGAGGAAAGCCCATGTCGCGACGCAGGCTACTCCTGGATCGAAAAGCATCAAGGGATTTTTAATATGCCCTGTTCTAAAGAAAAGAGAATACATATCAACTATCACGGCCTTAGAAATATCAGCTATGGGGCCCTGGTTGAGACAGGAAACACCGATTGCGATCGATCCTAATACCTGTCGCATCTCAGACGAAATCTCTACCACGGACCTATACCCACCCAACCCTCACCCCCCACCCCCCAAAAAAGGAATGTAATTTAAGGAGAGATTTGCTGTAGCCTCACAGGCTAATCTTTCTTATTTGTTGAATGGTTTTATATTGCTCCAAAAAAAAATGTCATCACATATCACGGCCTCTGATGGGTTATCTGTGGAGCACTAACTGGTGTGACAAATTATTCAATGGTTCCAATATATACGGTGGGGTAAAATTTTACTGCACCCCGCGACGTCTCTCTAATACTGAAATACACCATACCAATAATAAAAATAATAATAATAAATAATAATAATAATAATATTAAATGTATATATATTAAAAAAAAAAAAAAACCTTTTTTTTTTAAAACCCCAGAAATAAACCTGTAGGTTAACCGAATAAGTGGAACAGCAAATTTAACAGCACTACAAATATATATATCAATATATTAGGCTAAATAATCATTACATAATTATATCACACATTGATGTATTGTTTTCGGTGGGTTGGAGATCTATTTTGATTTGCTCAAGTTAAGTGATATTCACCCTCCAAAAACAAAACAAACAAAAAACAAACTATCAAAATACAAACAAAACACACACAAATAGTTTTAGTGAATTCCGCAGAACTATAGTTCGTAAAGTTTTGTCTTCATCCCTCAATCTTTGGTTCATGTTTGTTTCAAATAAAGAGGTCAAGTCCTCAAAGAAACCCATGTAACTGTTAGTCGATTCTGGAAATCGAAGGTAGAAGCGACCACAATCTGTCCACAGTCCACTAAGGGCGCCCATCATACATGTATTCTTGATTTGTTTCCAGTATCGACGGGCTGTTCTCCAACACCAGATACAGCAGGCCATTGATGTACTCTCTAAGACGAATATTTTCACTTTCCAAAAACTTTATTTTCTCCAGAATTTCAACCTTGTCCCGAATGCCCGTTGTTAACGTAAGCTGGTGTTCTTTTGAATGCTCGTCTGATTTACCTTCGCACTGTCGTCTGCTAGAAGAAAGCTCGTCTGGACACTTCTCTACACAATAGCCAACTGTCCTGTTTAAACCACAATGTAGTTTACACAAATTAGGTAAAGTCTGATTCTTTCGTAGTTTACACAGTTCTGAGGCAGATTCTTGCATTGAACTGTTTTGGACACTTGTTCGTCGAAGCTGGCAAGCACGTGAAATACTATTTTTGGCACTATCCCCATTTTTAGCGTCTAATTTCTTGCACAGCAGACGCTCGTGTTGCTGTATGATTTTGTCCTGAAGTTGTAACTTTTCTTTCGTCAGTACATCGAGCGCTGCCTTTAATTTTGTGTTTTCAACCTCAGTCGCGTTCCTCTTTTCAAATACAGAATCTAACATGAGGTTATACTCTGGAAAACTGTCATCCGTATCTATTTCTGTGATGATGACGTCACTGGTAGTGGAAATCCCCGAAGATGAGCTGTACTGTCTGCGAAGCACGTGCATCGGTGATGACGTAGCTGGTCGAAAGTATTGTCTGCTTCTTGGCGTCAGCGGATTCCTTGGAATTCTGAACGACATATCAGATTCGCTACTTTCGTCACAAACATGAATTTTTCTCGGGTTCCATTTTCCAGTACGACGTGTTTCCCTTTTTTGCGGTGAAGGAGAATACTCGTCGTAAATTTGTTTTACTGAATCTATCCTGGTGCATTGAGAATCTTGTTTGCCATATGCACTGGTAACAACTTTCTTTTTAGTCACTCCCAGCAGACGAAGAGTAAGTTTCAGAACAATTTTCAAAGACACCACAACCAAATGCTTGAACATGCTGGCCATCTATATGCTGGTAACTCCCTGGATATAGCTAACGTCATATACTGTCGACCGTTTATAACATAAAAATCAAGTAGTCCGCTTTTCTTGTTATACTCAACTAGCTGTCAGTCCTATGTTTTAATAACCAAACAATTGGACAGCTACATAGTCAGTGTCTAACCTCGACCAAAAAAAAATACAGCCGGGTATCTAAACGCGATTTTTGAGTATGTAAGCCAAACGATGACCGTCAGATGACGGGTTTCGGGTAGTCAGGTTAAGAGGTCAAATTGTCAACGTCAAAGAACCAATCAGCGTCGTCTTTGTTTCCCAGTAATCAAATCGCTGCCTCGCGCTGTCGACCGTGACAGCAGACATTGTAACTCCTTTCATTTACACCTAATCTAATCAACTATCACTCGATGGAGAAGTCCAGTTCGGAGTAGAGATCTTCAGGATTGGAGCAGTTTGATATAGAATGAATACTTAAGGCTGATAGGGTCTTGTGTTGGCACACCGGCCTCGGTGGCGTCGTAGTTACGCCATCGGACTACAGGCTGGTAGGTACAGGGTTCGCAGCCCGGTACCGGCTCTCACCCAGAGCGAGTTCTTAAGGGCTCAATGGGTAGGTGTAAGGCCACTACACCCTCTTCTCTCTCACTAACCACTAACCAACTAACAACTAACCCACAGTCCTGGACAGACAGCTCAGATAGCTGAGGTGTGTGCCCAGGACAGCGTGCTTGAACCTTAAATGGATATGAGCACGAAAATAAGTTGAAATGAAATGAAATGAAAAAGTGTTGGCACTCCGGAACCGTCTCCCACCCAGAACGAGTTTTATCAGTTCATTGGGTAGGTGTAAGGAGACTACACTGACTTTTCTCTTAACTAAACACTAAAGACTATTCTGGACAGAGAGCCCAAATAGCTAACACGTGCTTGGATATACGTTTGAAATGAAAATTGATAGAGAATGAATGAATTTTTTTATATTTAACGACATCCCAGCACGGCAGAATGGTAGAAAGGCTTTTTTAAATATAGTTTGTTTGTTTTGTTTAACAACACCACTAGAGCACATTGATTTATTGATCCTCGGCTAATGGATGTCAAACATTTGGTAATTTTGACAAATAGTCTTAGAGAAGAACCCGCTACATTTTTCTATTTTTAGCAAGGGATCTTTTATATGCACCATTCCAGAGAGGATAACAAATACGACGGCCTTTGTTATACCAGTCGTGGTGCACTGGATGGAACGAAAAATAGACCAATGGACCCATCGACGACCATTTTAAAATGCCCCACTTCCATCTCGTTTAAGACCTTGGACAGCAGTCAAGGATTCATGTGTCAAAACTGTTAGACAAAATATACGGTATTTTGTGGACAGGATGGGGGCATAAATATAAATAATGATTAACAGTAGTGCTGGTAGGTCCCGAGTTTACAGACCAGTACTTCTCTGTGAGGTGTACGGCAACTACATCGACTTCTTTCATAATGATCATATTCTTGTCTGGAATAATGCATTCTTCTTGTTAAGGAAGTTTATCTAAAGGTAGTTTATCTATTGTACAGTGTTCCTTTTGACCTTATAGATCGAGCCAAAATGCCGTGATGACCTGTTCATTAATTGATGATTTTATGCTTTCCGATTTCAGGAAATTGTATGCCCCCGTATCCCATTTTATTTTTCAAAATACCACCGACCACCACCCCACACAAACCATGTACTAAACATTTCAAATATCTTTCTTACGAACCTGATTACGTTTATTGGTTGTACTTGTTATCTCAAGTGCAGTCTAGACAATGTACAATAGGAACAAAGCACGTTCCCAGAATGAAGTGTAAAAAGCTTTGTTGCAAGGCATGTAATGCATTGCAATTGTTTAAAAGTTAGTTAACACTGTTTATCTCCTTGGTCGACTTACAGCGCTTTGTATTAAAGAGCTTTAGTAATCCACAAAAGACCAAAAAAACAAATTGGACATTACAGACAGACACCGTGATTAGCCACTGTTTCCGAACCCTTGGGAGTAAATAAATCTTTTATTTGCTGCTGGCAATGATGTATGTTTGTTAAAGCAACAAAAGATGAAGGATTTATTGTAATAAAAAAGATTCTCTAGAGAATGGACGTTAAACATTGGTGTATTTGTAATTGTAATCATGATTGCGTAACTATAATCCGATTCATCGGGTTGTTTCTCACCTACGAGCAGAAACCTGCGGTGTGTAGGTCCTTGTTGGCCATTACCGGCCTCAGTGGTGTCGTGGTTAAGCTATCAGACATAAGACTGGTAGGTACTGGGTTCGCAGGCTCCCACGCAGAGCGAGTTTCGTCGACTCCATGGGTAGGTGTAAGACCACCATACCCTTTTCTCTCCCACTACCCACTAACAACTAACCCACTGTCTTGGACAGACAGCCCAGATAGCTGAGGTATGTGCCCAGGACAGCATGCCTGAACCTTAATTAGATATAAACACAAAAATAAGTTGAAATAAAATGAAATATTGCCCATTCTGGAGTGCAAGCCTCAATATAAACCGGCCTCAGGCTGGTAGGTACTGGCTTCGCATCCTAGTACCAGCTTCCACACAGAGCGACTTTTAATAACCCAATAGGTAGGTGTCAGACCACTAAACCGACTTTTCTCTCACTAACAACTAATGGCTAACCATTTACCCACTGTCCTGGACAGTCAGCTGAGGTGAGTACCCATGGACAGCGTGCTTGAACCTTAATTGGCTAAATGCACGAAAATTACAGTAAAAAGGTATGGTCTCCAGACTGCATATTAGGAAAGAAAGAAAAGTGTTTTTGTTTCGTTAACGACACCACTAAAGCACATTGATTAATTAATTAATTAATAATAAGCTATTGGATATCAAAGATTGAATAATTCTGACATATCATCTTAGAGAGGAAATCCACAACATTTTACCACTAGTACCAAGGGATCTGTTATATGCACCATCTCACAGATAGGATAAGCACATACCACAGCCTTTGATATACCAGTCGTGGTGCACTGGCTGGAACGACAAACAGCTCACCGACGGGGATCGGTGCTAAACCGGCCGCACGTTAGACGAGCGCTTTACCACTGAGCTACATCTCAAGCTCAATGGGCGATTTTAACGAGTCATTGGGTAAAATATATAAGATAACTACATCGACTTCTCTCTAAACCACTGTCCTGGACTGACAGCACAGATAGCAGAGGTGTGTGCCCAGGATAACGTGTTTGAACCTTAATTGGGTATATGCACGAACAAAAAAAGAAAAAAAAAAGTATGGTCTTTACATTCCCAAAATGGAGTTCGCCGCGGTAAGACGTGTTTGGTTCGCATCCCGCCGCAAGCCTGTACCCACAGAGTGAGTTGAACGGCTCAGTGGGGGTGTTAGGCCACTACACAAAAGAAAGAAGGAATGTTTTATTTAACGACGCACTCAACACATTTTATTTACAGTTATATGGCGTTGGACATATGATTACGGACCACACAGTCAATGAGACAGGAAACCTGCTGCCACCAAGAAATGGGCTACTCTTTCCGATTATGATGGTGATCACAGAGCTTGGTGCATGTACAGCCATTTTCTTTCGGTTTTTACGCTAATGCTGATGCATAGCTTCTGTACTCTGACCTCAGTGGACTTGTTTTGAGTTTTGAGTTTTCCTTCTCCTAGGAGAGTTTCCTTACTAGAATTCTGAATCTCTCCAGCCCAGTTTTGATTTTGGAGTTTGCTTCTACTAGAGAGTAACTTGTCATTATTGACTGACATCCTCTGTCTATCCGGTTTTTCCGATTAGCAGCAAGGGATTTTTTTTATATTATGCAGTTACACCAGTTGTGAACAAATGACTGAAACGAGAAATAGCCTAATTTGTCCACCGACAGGGATCGATGCTAAACGGACAGCACACCAGGCGAGAGCTAAACTAACGTCACGTTGCCACCACGTCGACTTATTTCTTGGGCCCGTGCTTATAATTTTTTTAGAGTCCAACTCAATCTCAAATGACGTCACACGCATACAATTTGTATGGCGTTGTTATGGCGTTACTGTCTCGGACTCTATTAGAAGTTGCATGATACCAAAGAAGAGAGTGAACCGTGTCAAAGTTCCAGATGTACCGCTTCAAATATTTACGGAGTAAAACAAAGCCGTGGGTGTGATTTGTAGTAATATGTAACATTGATTATTATTATCCATTGACAATAAATAAATACACTTTTATTTGTTATACAGTTGTTATGCAATATATACCAGAAGTTGAAACTAATGCAGGGTACCCCCAAAATGTAAGTTCTGTAATTTTAAGCAAAAATTACGGTTGCTAATAAAAACATTACATGGTATGTGACCCCCCCCCCCCCCCCCCCCCCCCCCCCATTTTGTTGCAGGTAGATTAGATGTGAGGTGCCACACTCTTTATTGCTGTACTTCCTGGGTGTGTTGATACGCTGCTTATATCAGTTTTATTAGTCAACGTTAACATTATCGGTGATAGGAATTAATTTGGACTATTAGAACATATAGTCTCGAGTCTGGTTACTAAAGGTTTTATAAGCACGGGTCTAGATCTAGCACTAACAATTAACCATTAACCGCTGTTCTGAATAGATGGCCCAGATAGATATGGTGTGTGTGTGTGTGTGTGTGTGTGTGTGTGTGTGTGTGTGTGTGTGTGTCCAGGAGAACGTGTTTGAACCTTAATTAGATATAAAGACAAACATAACTTTAAATGGAAATAATATCTGTAAGTGTAATGCTCAGGGAAAATCGGTCTCGATTTCTTTATGGTTAAGCCGTCGAACTTTAAGGCTGGTAGGTTCCACGAAGCGATCTTAGCGCTAAGATCGTCTTAAGTTCATAACTACCTTATGCGCTTACGCTGATCTTAGCGCTAAGACCGCTTCGTGGTACGGGGTACCTACCAGCTTGCATTCATATATCTAGTGTCATTAAACAAAATAAATAAATTAAACAAACGTTTTTCATATACTAGTATATCTAGAGTGACTGAACGGCTCAGTGGGTGACGAAAGGCCACTAGACCCAACTTATTTAGCACCCAGGCACTAACAACCGCTGACCTGGATAGACGGCCCTGATAGCTGAGGTGTGTTTGTCCAGGAGAGCGTGCTTGAAACTTAGATGAATGTAAACACGCAAACAAATAAAACTGACATTAATCTACCACTAACAAACTAACAATTAACCGCTATTATGGTTAGACGCCCCATGCACATAGCTGTAGTGTGTACAGGACAGCGTTATTGAACCAATGTTGAATATCAAGTTAAAATGAAGTGGATCTACTACTAACCACCAACAGTAACAAGTAATAACGAACCAGGAACCACTGCACTGGATATAAAGCCCAAATAGCCGATGTGTGTGTACAAAACCGCGTGCTTGAACCTTAGTTGGATATTAAGTTAACCAATTGACCACGAATCACTGCGCTGGATAGACGGCCCAAACAGCCGATGTGTGTGCTCAGGAAAGCGTGCTTGAACCTTAGTTGTATATGTTTCTTAACAAACTGCCATCAAATTGTAGAGGTGAAACCTTCTTTTTCGATGCAATTACGAAGGCAACTGATGGCACAGCCAGGTAAAGCAAGCTGGATTCTATCTCTGTATACTGCATGGGGCGGGGAAAAGGCCAGTGGTTAAGCACTGCCTGATGCACGGTCGGTTTGGGATCAATCCCCGTCGGTGGGTCAATTGGGCTTTCTTGTTCCAGATACCGGCCTCGGTGGCGTCGTGGTTAGGCCATCGGTCTACAGGCTGGTAGGTACTGGGTTCGGATCCCAGTCGAGGCATGGGATTTTTAATCCAGATACCGACTCCAAACCCTGAGTGAGTGCTTCGCAAGGCTCAATGGGTATGTGTAAACTACTTGCACCGACCAGTGATCCATACCTGGTTCAACAAAGGCCATGGTTTGTGCTATCCTGCCTGTGGGAAGCGCAAATAAAAGATCCCTTGCTGCCTGTCGTAAAAGAGTAGCCTATATGGCGACAGCGGGTTTCCTCTAAAAAAAAACAGTGTCAGAATGACCATATGTTTGACGTCCAGTAGCCAATGATAAGATAAAAAAAATCAATGTGCTCTAGTGGCGTCGTTAAATAAAAGAAACTTTACTTTTTCTTGTTCCAGACAGTGCACCACGACTGGTATATAAATGGCCGTAGTATGTATCCTGTCCGTGGGATGCATATAAAAGATCCCTTGGTTGCAACTAATGTAAATATGTTGCGAGTTTCCTCTCTAAGACTGTACTAGTATGTCAAAATTACCTAATGTTTCAAATCCAATAGCCGATGATTAATAAATCAATGTGTTATAGTGACGTGGTTAAACAAAACAAACTTTAACTCTATACAGAATTATCGATTACAAGTTACAAATGCTGGATACCTTGGCTGTTGCAACATTTTGTCTTCGCCTCTATCTGTACTAAACATAAGAATCGATTTGATACAGCGGAAGCTAGCATATAAGCTAAACGGAAGACCTTAGCTACTAAGCCTGGACGGGTGGTATATTTACCAGACGCTGATCTAAGGGGTGCTAAAGGGCATACACCATCAAACCTCCACCCCAGCTTTGACGACCCTTCGCGGGGACAAGTTGGTATGAAACGAGTCGGATTTGGGTGCGAATTTTATTTGGGTCGAGTTGAATAGGCTGTGACACATTTTTTTTTTTTTTTTTACAATAGACTTCTTCATATCATTACGAGTTGATAGGACTATGATAACAAAAAACCCATTCAGCTTGGACGAGTGACACATATATAATAATACTTGGTGGATACTGAGTGAACCACATTGTATGCTGTCCTGTGAAAGGAATGACACATAAACAGTATCTACAAAAGTGCGTATCTTTATTTCCTACCATACAGAAGTTAAATTAAATACCAGAACAAGGCTTTTCAAGGGCGTCCCTCTTTTACCGTACTAATCATAATTACCGACGCGGCTGCATCATGCAAGTTTGGTCCGAGATGGCGCGAACATTAAGAACAGCCAACAGATTTCTGCCAGAGATATGTCAGTACGGATGCTTGCAATCACAAAGGCGACAGTCTGCGAGTACTACGGTGGAACATGCTCCAGATACCGTAAAACCTCTAAGTGAAATGCCTGAGATAAAATTGTCAGTGTTTGATATTGCGAAAATATTGGTAAAAGACGAGATGAAACACAACCATGAACAGCAGCTTCAGATAGCGCATGAATACGGACCTATTTACAGGCAGAAGTTTGGTAATTCTTTCGACGCGGTGTTTGTGATGGATGCAATGGCAGCCGAACAGCTTGTTAGACAACTGGGCCAAGAGACGTCCCGTTTGAATGTCCCCCAGTGGGAAGAATACAGGACCCTCAGAGGAGAGGACGCTGGGATATTGTTGTCGTAAGTTATATAATTCTAATCTATAAATACATTTTTGTTATTATAAATGCTTTGATTGGTCCAGAGGATAGCACGTGACTAAAAAACTGCCATTCATTTAAGAATTGAAAGTTATATTTTTGACGTTCATGCGATGATAAACACCAAAACCGTTTTACACACTGTATGAATGGCGTATCAATACACAAATAACACTGTATCAATACACAAATAAGGAAATTTCCTTAGAAAGTTACATTAGGTTTTTTCCCCATCAAATCTCCGATTCATTATAATGATTTACATAAGGTTTTATACATTTTAATTTCCTGAATCAAATGTGGATAAATAGTCATACAATTTAAAATAACTGAACATCAACTGATAACGCAAACAGGGTTTTTTCTCTCAAAAATATCAAACGATAATTAACTGAGAATTGAACGATCTATACACTTCAATGGAAGATTTCTTGTAAAGCGGTTAGTGTAAGAATTTTGAACTAACTAAGGGAGAATGTTAAATTATTTAGAAGATTTATCAATTATTATATTACAATTGCAGTTGTCAAAAGTTGAATTTGTGAAAAGTGAATGTGAAGACTGACATGAAAGGGATAAAGTGGTTTCAGTGTTACTGTGTGTGTGGATTTCAGAGGAAGTTTGTGATTGTGCGATATTCTCGGAAAGGACAGATCGCGTAATTGTGCACGAAGGCGTATGTGTTTTCGCGCGTGTAAGTTGTCGATTTGGTGTTTTTGTCAAATGTGACAGAGCTGCGCTCATGTCTCTGTTGTTTGTTGAGCATTCTCTGCTATAACTTCTAATAGAAGCTTCGTTTTTGTGGCCTGTCAAAGTTAAAGTTTGTTTTATTTAACGACACCACTAGAGCATATTGATTAATTAATTATCGGCTATTGGATTTCAAACATTTTGTAACTCTGACTCGTAGTCATCAGAGGAAATCCGCTACATTTTTCCTAATGCAAAAAGGGATCTTTTATATGCACTTTCCCACGGCCTTTGATCAGATGTGGTGTACTAGTTCGATTGTTATTTGATATACATACATATATATATATATATATATATATATATATATATATATATATATATATATATATATATATATGTAACGGGATTTTTTTTTGACGTTCATGCAAGTATGAACCATAGAACCTGTTACACATTTATATATAATTCCATTTTATAATTACTGTTTTGTAATAGGCGTATGGATTGGTTAAAACGTTATCACGTGATCTAAAAAACCTACGTTCATTCTTCCATGAACGCGTAAACAGCACTTTTTCGGTAAACAAATAAAAACAGAATGTTATTACCGTAACTACTTTTTATCAATTATGTCAACAACGGAATCCCCGAGGATTCCATCGTTTCTATTTTTATACAAATATCGTCTGCACTGTGAGTGACAGTGACAATTCAGGCTTTGAACGACTCCGGTTTTGATCTGAGACACATAGCCTATATGACAAGCCACAAAAACGAAGCTTCTATTAGAAGTTATAGCAGAGAATGCTCAACAAATCAGAAGAGAGACACGAGCGCAGCTCTGTCACATTTGACAAAAACACCAAGTCGACAACTTACACGCGCGAAAACACATACCCCTTCGTGCACAATTACGCGACCTGTCCTTTCCGAGAATAATATCACACAATCACAAACTTCCTCTGAAATCCACACACACAGTAACACTGAAACCACTTTATCCCCTTCAAGTCAGTGTTCACATTCACTTTTCACTAATTCAACTTTAATTAAAGGGACATACCCTAGTTTTTAAACACTAAGGCACATTTTTCACTATTAACAGCAGTTTTTTGATAACTGAAATCATACTTTACTTAGATTTTATTGTTTAGATTATTCATTTTCGTACATTCGAAGTGTTTTGGGTCATCCTGGTGTTTTTAATATCAGAAAATGCATTTCTCATATTTTTAAAAACGCACGTGCGTCTGAGAAGTAATAGTTATGGAGTCGAGTTTTAGTCTGTTTTTAGAGGGTATTTCACCATTTCAAAGTCACAGACTCGTGTTTCACTCAGTTGTAACTTTATTCAAATGTGTTACAGGTTTGTAGATTAACTAAACGTAGTGTTAATTTTCACGGGTTAAAACTAGGGTCTGTCCCTTTAAAATTTTAAAACCTTATGTAAATCATTATAACGCGCTACGCCATTCATACAGTGTGTAAAACGGTTTTGGTGTTTATCATCACGTGAACGTCAAAAATATAACGTTCAATTCTTAAATGAACGGCTTCGAGCTACACCGTCACACTCTCTGCCCTCCTCTCTCTCTTTCTACCTCCCCTCCCCCCCCCCTCCCTCTCTCACTCTCTCTCTCTCTCTCTCTCTCTCTCTCTCTCTCTCTCTCTCAATATGTGTGTGTGTGTGTGTGTATGTGTGTGTGTGTGAATTAAACTCTACAGCTGATTAAACAGTGTATTAGTAATGACGTATTACTAAAGAAACATTCCTTGCCTTTCTTATTTTTATAGCCAGGATGAAGAATGGCGACGCATACGTCGTGTGATGGACAAGCCGATGCTGCGGATGACGCACATGGAGCGCTATACGCAAGAACTGAACCCCGTCATGAAGGACTTCGTCGACCACATAGCGGCGGCGCGGCGCGACGACGGCAGCGTGGACAATCTCAATCACAACTTCTTCAACTGGGCTCTCGAATGTGAGCAATGTTGTTGATGAACTTACGTGACTTACGTGAAAAATACGTACCTAATCTCATAATGCATAATATATGTGTTCAGGAGAGAGAACGCTCGTAGTCCCTTGCAGTCGAATTATGTATATGATAAGTACTGCGATCGTCCGCAAAGGCTTGTGAATATGAGCTTTCGAATGTTAGCAATATTGCTGATGAATTCACGTGACTTCACATATAAAAGTAGCAATGTGACCTTATTATGTCTAATATGTTGTGCTTTCAGGAGAGAAAGAACACTCGTAGATGCTTGCAGTCAAATTATGTAAATCGTGTATACTGCAATCGTACACATTCTCAAGCGCTTATTATCCAGCACGGTCTACTGTTCAAGATAGAGAGCGCTCACCCAAGATTATCCCAAACTATCCTAACTTTTCATTCCTAGCCTAGGTACCCCACTCAAAAACAAAGAAAGAAAGAAAACAAATACCCCAAAAGGTCAAGCAATGGACCGAGCGTTCAGCCTCCTGAATCAGGTTTTATAGGTTCATATAGACTGGATGCAGCGCGTGCGTGCGGTCCGGGTTTACAACAACAAAAATCGAAATTTCAATGAGAGCGTCTAGACTGGATGCGATGCTTGTGACCGCAAAAGGCATGCGGCCAGCCACAGACTCGTTAAACGGCCGCTGACCATCCACCCACACACCCCCACGCACCCCCACCCCCACCCCAACACAAACCAACACCACTGCTTAGCCCTTAGTGTTTAGCCAAAAAGTAATGACAGTTTTTTTTATAGCATAAATGCACTTTTCCTTTTCAGCTATCGCTCTTCTATTGTATCGGAGGCGGTTTGGCTGTATTGACGGATCCAGTGACGCTTTGTCGAAGAAGTTCACAGAATCCGTGTCGACCATGTTTGAACTGAATATGAAGATGTTCGGACTTCCACCCAAATTTATCAGGATCTTTTTCCCCCTCATGTGGAAGAAGTTTGTTGACTGTTGGGATACATTCTTCATCATGGGTGAGTACCCGTTCGGGTTGGGTTTTTTTCTGTCTCCGCCAATGCACCACGACTGGTATGCAAAACGTAACTGCCCTAAGTTTGCTATACTCACACTTAACCCCCAAAAACATTTAACATGTTATATTTGTTTAACATCTTTGACCTGAATCAAAAACATCTATAATTTTATATTTTTAAACGTTGTTAACTACCCCCACCAGGCACATTTGCATGCATTTTAGCAGCAACATGTAATGGGGTGCCGAGACATGCTCCCCCAGAAAATGTGTTAAAAAACCTAAACAAAATTTGCTTGATCAGGGGGCATATCCACCTTCTGCACACGCGCCTGTCTACCCTCAAAACCAAAAACATTTATGATATTATCATTATGTTCTTCTTTTTTGCATGCACAGTACCATATTATTCATTTATAAGTGTTTGGCTACCCGTATATCTGCATTATATATATATATATATATATATATATATATATATATATGTGTGTGTGTGTGTGTGTGTGTGTGTGTGTGTGTGTGTGTGTGTGTGTGTGTGTGTCTATGCGCGCGTGTGTGTGTGTGTGTGTGTATGTTTATATAAATTTATTTATTCTAATTAACATATTTATTGACAATCATCTTGTCACGTGTATATTACAAAATGTTTCAAAGAATACTGAACACCAAATTAAACGCAAACTCAGGGTTATGGTCAGTTTGTAATTAGGATAGGTTCACATCATTACAAACGCCTAATTCTGTGACCAAATGTCAAAACGACCATATTATTATGTTATGCTACGTTCAGACTACCAACTGCCAACAGAAAGTTGGCCAACTCGACGGTTACGTTGTCATTTCTCCAACTCCCGACTTAGACGGGTGCGCTCAGATTGACAGCTAATGGGTTATACGACGATAATCAAGTTGTAAGAGCTCTCAGACTAGCAACTGGACAGTCGTAGAAGTCCTAACGGCAGAAAGTTGGCCACCTTTCTGCTGACAGTTGGTAGTCTGATCCTAGCATCAAACACCAAAGAAAGAAACGTTTTATTTAACGATGTACTCAACACATTGTATTTACGGTTATATGGCGTCAGACATATGGTTAAGGACCACACATATATTGAGAGAGGAAACCCGCTGTCGCCACTTCATGGGCTACTCTTTTCGATTAGCAGCAAGGGATCTTTTATATGCACCATCCCACAGACAGGGTAGTACATACCTTTGATATACCAGTCGTGGTGCACTGGCTGGAACGAGAAATAGTCCAATGGGCCCACAGACGGGGATCGATCCCGCACCGACCGCCCTCAAACACCAAAGAGCTGTAGCTTAAAATGTGCTGTGATGTGGTTAAAGAAACATTCCTTTCCTTTGAAACACTTGTACATACAGGCCGGCGGTGCGTGGAGGAGACGAAGACATTACAAGACGAAGGGATCCTGTCTTCCATCCTCGCCCAAAACCAGCTGACGGAGATGCAGGTCGTCTCCAGCCTCACAGAGACCATGATGGCAGCCGTGGACACGGTAAAATAGTTACGTTGGTTCATTGTTCCATGGTATGCGCTCTCCTGTGTATAAGAAAGTGTAGTACAACCGTTTCTTGATTCCCATCTCTCATCCTTGGAATAAATGTCGAATTAACCAATGTTAGACATCAATAGATGCAATTTAAAATGCACCGAGGTGTCATAAAACACAGTTTACCTTCTTTTCCTTTTCAACCTCAAATCAAATTGTATCCTCTTTATAGCACTATTGTTCAAGATGATAACGTTTTCATTGTATGGGTCTTTGTTCCGACTGCTAACTTCCCCACATTACTTTGACAGACCTAATGTGATTAAAATGAAAGAACTCCACCGAGGCCGGTTTATACTGAGGATTACACTCCAGAATGTGCAACATTTCATTTCATTTCAACTTATTTTCGTGCTTATATCCAATTAAGGTTCAAGCACGCTGTCCTAGGCACACACCTCAGCTATGTGGGCTGTCTGTCCAAGACAGTGGCTTAGTTGTTAATTGTTAGTGGTTAGTGAGAGAGAAGAGGGTGCAGTGGTCTTACACCTACCCATTGAGTCGTTAAAACACGCTCTGGGTGGGAACCGGTACCGGACTGCGAACCCTGTACCTACCAGCCTTATGTCCGACGCCACCGAGGCCGGTAGAATTCTTAAATATGTTAGTAAACTGAGAAATGTATTAACATTATAAATAGCTACTTGTTCTCCTGAAAACCTATTTTACTGTTCTAGATCTTCTAGTTTTAAAATTTGTATTTATTTATTATGTCACTGGCGTAGGAAGCGAGGGTGGGGGTGGGGGTGGGGGGTCAAGAGGGTATGTGCCCCTCGCTTTGTAGCAGCAACGATGGTTTTTATATATTTATACATGTATTTATATATATATATATGTATGTGTGTGTGTGTGTGTCCCCCTCCAGCCCCAACTTTGCGGCACATTCCTACGCCCGTGTGTGTGTTTATACTACAGACTCCTGCATATTTGGCGTATACATGTATACAAACCTTTGATGCTGTTCATCTTTTGTTCTGAAGACCTCCAACACTGTCCTGTGGATCCTGTATGAGCTGGCACGTCACCGGGATATCCAGGAGAAGCTGCTGAAAGAGCTGAATGACGTCATCCCACCAGGACAGCAGCCGACCTACGAGCATATCAAACAGACGCACTACCTCAAAGCGATAGTACGCGAATCACTCAGGTATAAAAGTTAAAATGGTTTTGCTAAATCACTATTGTGACTTTCAAAAAAGGAAGTGCGATAATTACTATGTTTTTGACACCTATTGG
The DNA here is from genome assembly GCF_016097555.1 of Gigantopelta aegis. Lineage (NCBI taxonomy): Eukaryota > Metazoa > Mollusca > Gastropoda > Neomphalida > Peltospiridae > Gigantopelta > Gigantopelta aegis. The sequence goes on from NC_054701.1 coordinate 81,820,081, forward strand.
TTATTGGCGACCTTGTTAAGACATCCCTTTGACTCCCTTGTGCTGAGATCCGATTTTTTAATATGATCATTGTTGTGTTGATCCTTTTTAAGGGTCAGAGAGTTGTGTGAATCTGTGGCCTCTGATTGCCATAGACTATGGATAGAAGATAGCTATATCAGCTTAGCACATAAAAAAGGTTTAACGATCACATAAGATTTGCGATATTTTGTATTTTTAATCCGAGGGTTTTGCCCCTTCCTTCCAGTTTCAAAACCCATCATTCTTAGTATGACTATACAGATGTATTAAGAACATAATTATTTATTATATGTTTTAACTTACTTGCAGGATTCATCCAGCGGTAATTTCAATCAACCGAAGACTCTCCCATGACACCGTTATTCTTGGGTACCAGGTGCCAGCAGGGGTGTGTACTTAAAATATTTATATTACTGTACCATGATGCATAGCAGTACAACATTTTAACCGTAAATCTAACTGTATATTCTATAGTGTTTTCCAGTCCAATACCTTAAGTTGTTAATCATACCGAGGGCTACCGATTAGAAGTGATTATATGTAAAGTCATTTTCAGATTGCATTTTAACGTGGAAAACATTCTGAAACTTCCGAGGGAGGGGAGGAGGGAATTAGTTTTATTATCTATTTACTTTTTCGGTGGTGGCGTTAACTTTTGTGTTATGTATATCGAAAGAAAGAAATGTTTTATTTAACGACGCACTCAACACATTTTATTTACGGTTATATGGCGTCATACATATGGTTAAGGACCACACAGATTTTGAGAGGAAACCCGCTGTCGCCACATAGGCTACTCTTTTGTTATGTATATCGTTAAAGTTTCGTGTTTAGTTCTATTTTTCACAAACTAAAAGTCGTATATCAATGAAACTTGGTTAATAGTTGCGCCTATGAATGTTTATCTTAATGCGGTTTTGAAAATAAAATTTATTAAAATTAAAATTTTAAATATATACTGATGGAAAGAAATAAGGGAACACATCGAATTGTAGACCAAATTTAATTCACTACTTGCGTAGTAATGTCTGTATTTCATACCAAGTTGTAATGTGGTATTGAATGTCTGTAGTGTTGAATGTGCTGTCTATATGTTCCCAGTCAACTTCTGACAATATCAATTGATTTTAATGCAGTCATTATTTCTTGTTGCTATCTGTGTGATCCTTTATTTCTTTCCATCAGTATATAGTTTTGTTTTATTAAAAAAGTTTAATTTTTAAAGTTTTTTAAAAAATATATAGAGAGAGAACTTCACATCCCTCCTATTACATGTTTGTTCCTCAAAATTAGAATAGATAAAAAAAAAAAAGCACTGTCAATTTCGTAACGAGTGGACGTAACAAGCTTTGGTTACCATTTTGCTATATTTTAATATTAAACTAAACATAACATAATATTATATTATAGTTTCCAAATTCTAAAGCTGCATAAAACTGTAAAGGTGCCAAATTCTAAAGTTACATGAAACTGTAAAGCTATCAAACTCTAAAGCTGCATAAATCTAGTTGCATTGGACATTTTAATTTTACGTAAAATAGCTAAGATAATTTTAGTAAATAAAAGTCGGTACATGCATTGTCTATTTATCGCTTATGTGTTTATTTATTGCCTATGAATCTATGTTAATTTTTCACAGATGCATGTTATGTTATTTGGCTATGGCATGTCACTGTCCGGTGAAGTGTTCGACAATCCGAAAGAATTCCGCCCTGAACGCTGGCTGAGGCAGAATCGAACAAGCTCTCTCGCATCGTTCGCTTCCATGCCGTTTGGCATTGGAGCACGAGGCTGCTTAGGTGATGATAAAATACCCCAAAGATATATCATACAGGGCCGTGTCTACCCTGCACGGGGGTGGGGGGGGTGGGGTGCTAAACTATTATTGGGCAAAACATTTTTTTTGACATTTTTCTGGGGATAGTTACCCCTGGACTCCCCACTAGGCGAGGCCTGTAGAAACCGAGGGTGAGGTGGGTGGGCACACACACCACTTGAGGACGACAATGGGTTGTGCCCCCCCCCCCCCCCCCCCCCCCACACACACACTTCAGATATGATTTTTACTGGCCAGTACATACAACCCTCCATCATTAAATAAACAAAATACATCACAGCAACAATAAAACATGACAATACACAGTATTATATAGGTCACTGTGTGTGCAATTACAAAAGACTACAAGTTCTTTTAGGTCAGTCCCGCGAGAAATATAATACATGAATTAGTAAAAAATATTGCTGATTCAATCATTCTTTTCAACTTATTTTTGAGCAATTAAGGTTCAAGCACACTGTCCTGGGCATACACCTCTATCAGCTATCTCGGCTGTCTGTCCAGGACAGTGCGCTAGTTGTTAATTGTTAGTGGTTAGTGAGAGAGAAGAGGGTGTAGTGGCCTTACACCTGCTCATTGAGTCGTTAAAACCCGCTCTGGGTGGGAGCCGGTAAACGGGTTGCGAACCCTTTACCTACCAGCCTTATGCCCAGTGGCTTAACCACGACACCTCAGAGGCCGATCAATATCGCTGAGTCATAGCCTCAAGAAATGTAACACTAGATCAAAGTAAGATCAAACCTGCAGAAAGGATAGCCTGGTCGAGTAACGCCACTAATTGTTTAGTAAAAGGGCTGGCTGAAGTTGTTTGGTCGGGTTTACTGGCGTAGCCAGGTGACATGGGTATCAATCACAAGTCTTTTTCTTCTTTTTTTTCACCACCACCTTATATATCTACCTGTCGCCCCATAACACGACTCACCTGGCATGGACAGAACTCTTTGGCGAAGTCAGAGGTTGTGCCCACGACAGGCATGCTTGAACAGTTTTCTGATGGAAGCATGCCAAAAATTACCCACACCCACACAACACGACTCATAAAACCCTCGCCACAGTAATGTTTTTCTATATATATATATATATAATGTTTAAACGGGTCTGTCAAAGTTGTCTAATGGCGGGTTTCCACTAAAAGTATTTATTAACCTTTCAGATGTAAAGTTAAAGTTTGTTTTGTTTAACGACACCTCTGGAGCACATTGATTAATTAATCATCGGCTATTGGATGTCAACCATTTGGTAATTCTGACTCGTAGTCATCAAAGCAAACCCGCTACATTTTTTTAATGGAGCAAGGGATCTTGTATTATGCACTTTCCCACAGACAACAAAACACATACCACGGCTTTTGTCCAGTTGTGGTGCACTGAATGGATCCAACGAGGTGGTTCGATCCTGCGACGCATGCACCTCAAGCGAGCACTCAACCGACTGAACTAAATCCCGCCCCTCAGATGTAAAGGTTATACCTGCATCTACATAAATGAGGATGGGACGTAGCTCAGTAGTATTTAGTGTTTGGTCGGTCTAGGCTCGATCCCCGTCGGTGGGCCCATTGGGCTATTTCTCGTTCTAGCCAGTGTACCACGACTGGAATATCATAGGCAATGGTACCATTATGTCTGTGCAACCGTGCGTTTAAAAGATCCCTTACCTCTCTAAGACTATATGTCAAATTTCCTGAATGTTTGACATCCAGTAGGCGATGATTAATAAATAAATGGGCTCTAGTGGTGTCGTTAAACAAAAACAAACTTTAACTTCATGCTTACAAATGAATTACAACCAAATAATTTGATTTACTAATACTAGTAATAGAGATAAACTAATTTGATTCGAAATTTTAAACGACTAACATTGGTTTATTATTGTGTGGGTTTAAAAAAATATATATATATATATATTGAAAATTGGTTACTGTTTAAACAATAAATACAACTACATGTACTTTTAAGTAGCAAATGTTTTATTAAATGTGGAGTTTTGCTATAATTGTTTTTCATAAACATAATTTGAATTTCAGGAAGACGTGTTGCGGAACTAGAGATGTATCTAGTTTTATCACAGGTAACCCACAACATTTTAGTGTAGATTGAAAATAAAATTAGCCCAATATTTAATTTATATTCAACAATTTTAGAATAGCAATACTCTAATCAACCATACGATGATCGATTTTTACGTAATCAGATGCCGATATCTTGTTTATGTTTCGTGTTTTGACGGTAGCAAACGAACTCAAAGACGTCTTTTCTTTATGTTCTCCCTTCTTTCAATATTTATTTCTGTTCATATTTAAATTGCATAAATATATTACTATAATGACGTTATTGTACTATGATACGGTCTAGTAAGTTATATAACTTGTGCTGAAACCATTTGTGCTGTACATATATACAACTTTTTGTCAGTATTCAAAACGTCTTTTGTATCAAATGGCCCTTAAAGCTTTTGTAGATAGATTACTATGCCAGTTTTGAGTGACAAATATCACGATTTCGGTCCACGTTCTCCAATCACGAGAACAATCACGAGAGAGAGAGAGAGAGAGAGAGAGAGAGAGAGAGGGGGGGGGGGAGAGAGAGAGACACACAGACAGACACACACAGACAGACAGACAGACAGAGAAACAGAGAGAGAGAGGCAAAATACATCTCTTCAAATTTGATTTTAATATATCTTTTTAAACAGTTGATTCGGCGTTTTGACGTGGTTCTCACGGACCCGGAGCCACTAAAAGGACTTTCACGGATACTGGTGGTCCCAGAAAAACAGATCCCTGTCATCTTTAAAGACCGCAGCTCAAGTATATAGGTATCGGCGTGACACCACCCATGGATATTCACTAGGAAACAGATTCTGCAGACGTCTTCAAGATTGGGTGATCTATTTTGTATGAACCAGTGTTCTTCCTTTGACGCCAACCGGCGTTTTAAAATGGCTTCTGATTAATCATTCTGGGTCTCATAAAAATACACTGTTAAGCATGGCAGAATTCCGCTTCTTAGCTGTTTAGTTACTTTTAAAGGGACATTCCTGAGTTTGCTGCAATTTTTAAGATGTTATCGACTAACAGACTTTTTGACGACTGTAATTAAAAAAATTGTCGCTGTATATTAAACATGTTTCTGATCGTTCTAATATTTGTACTAGGTTAAATTTCATTTTATTTCCTAAAAAAATAGTTTTTCGTACGTACGAAATTATTTGAAGACAAAATCCAGTTTGGGCTTCTTAAAAATATTAAGACAACCAGAAACACATTGAAATACAGACACTGATATTCTAAACAAGAAAAATTATTTAATATGTAAGTTTAATCGTAGAAATATCTTACAATGCAGCAAATTCGGGAATTTACCTTTAAAACACTTTTATAGTTTCCATTAACAAACGATGTTACAGCATGAGAAAGTAATATTATAGATCTAAATATAAAAGCTAAACTATTTTTTCATTGTTGTTAGTATTACTACTAAAACTCGATGATGATGATGATGATGATGATGACGATGACAATGATGATGATGATGTTATATCAGTTACTAATAAAAATCAGTTTTGGCAAAGATATTTTACTTCATAAATATAACATTTATAATCAATGCATTTTATGTCTTTGTGTACAAACATAATCACAGTTGTACACAATGTGCAAATGAAACCTAAACCAAAAATTGTACACAGCTAACAGTGTAATATTATATATACTCAGGTCCATATTTAACATACGGTGTAGCCCGTACTATTCCTTATCCATCCATGTGTTATATAGTCTATTTTTTCTTCTTTTCTTTTTCTTTAGTTTTATTGTTACTATGAAAATGTCATATTCTGTTTGTATGTTCTTGTAAAATAATGTCATCAGTACAACTGTCCAATAATAAATTTAAATTCAACACAAATACATGTACAGTCAAAGCTGTAACCCGGTGTAAGCATAATTATATAAATGTAAACTCATTTGCTAGTGATGTACAATGTTATGTAATATTCTATGTTATATGTATTGTTTATATACTGATAAAACGAAATAAGGGATCACACCAACACTAATGACAAAGTGCAACAAAAACCCTTATTCATATAGTCAGGAAATCGACTGTGATTCTGACATTCAGTCACACATCACATATAAATTTATATTTTATACAGACATTATGACGCTAATAGTGAATTAAATTTGGTCTGTAATACATGTACCAAGTGTTCCCTTATTTTGTCGCTCAGTATATATATATATATATATATATATACATGTACCATTCTCTGTACATGAACATTATCATAGTCTGTATATAATAAAGCCTATCTTATGCTTATGAACTGTATTTTTGTGTATGTTTTTATATATAAATAAATGATTTGTGTAAAGATAAATAAACAAAATCATTCAACTATCGATGGTAATTTTTTGTTTCTTTGGCTTCAAGCATGGATGGGCTGTTCTCCAAGACCATAAACAACAGACCATTGATGTACTCGTTTAGACGGACATTGTCCTTTTCCAGTATTCTAATTTTGTGAAGCATTTCATCCTTGTGCTGCGCATCCACCTTCGACATTTCAACATGCACGTCTGCATCTAATATAGAAGAATATCGTCTGCTGGAAAGCGGGGTGTCTGGTTCTAACGCAGACGAATAACGTTTACTGCAAAGTGGGTCATCATGTTCCCTTTTACAATGACAACCAGTTTTCTTATTAAAGAGATAAGAACAACTGGAATTGAATCTATGATGTTCTGTGGGGCATTCTTCCACAACAAGGTTCTTTAAACCCAGAATATCTTGAAGCGCCAAACACCTTGACTTATAAACACAATTCTCTTCAGATTCTGCACATTGCTCCTTTAGTAAGTTAATCGTGCGTGACTGTCGTTTATATTGATGTAACAAGTTTTCTTGAAGTTCTAGCTTCTCTTTGTTTAGTACGTCCAATGCTTTCTTCAGTTCAACATTGTCACTCTCCGTGACATTTGACCTCGCAATACCACTATCCAATGATTGGTCCGCTAAAGTGTTTAATTCCGATATTATGACGTCACTGGTAGTAGAAAAACCCGACGACGAGTTGTACTGTCTGTTATACACGTTCAGCGAAGATGACGTTCTCGGTAACCCGTGACCTAATGCACATCTTCTGCTTCGTGGGATGTGTGCTTTTCTCGGCGCGTGCGTGAAACACGTATCGTCTGGCGACTCGTCAGTAGCGTCACCTGATGATCCGGGTTCTTGGTCTCGCCTGCTCGCCAGAAAGTTCCTGTTTGGTCCCGGGTAACTGATCCTCCGTGTTTCTTTCACTATGTCTATTTTGGCGGGTTCAATTCTGTCAGTGTGTGAATCGTGACAGCCATCATATGTATGTTTCTTCTTGACCAATCCCAACAGGCTGATAATAAATTTTAAAATAAATGTCAACGAAAACATGATCAAACTTTTACACATTCTGAACATCTTGCTCTGCTTTATGCTGTCTTGGAGACAGTTGTAACCAAATCCTCACAAAAACGTCCACCGACTGTTTCTAGTCTGTTCAAAATATACCAGTTCATGTTTGTAATAGTTCAGCTGAAACAGGTACTGTGATCTTCCAGCCGAATAACCATCCAACTCCACAAACAACGTCCAATTCTTAGTTCTTAAAAAATGCACCCGTCCATGTTATTCGTGGTCAACCGTAGACCTAAACGAGGGCAATGGTATGTCATGCGCATAACCGTGTGAACGCACAGACAACAGAGATACCATCAGTGTAAGAGTTATTGGGATGATTCCACGCTGGAGTTGCTTCTAGGCTTCCCGATCAGCCGTCATTTATTAGTGTCAAACACCGACAAACGACGCCTTAGGTTTTGAGTAACCAATCAACCTCCCGAACCAGTCAAACGGGAAAAACATTACGTAATCACATTCACGTAATAGGGGTGTACGGGGAAACCTGATATGGCAATCGCGTTTTGACGTCTATCCACTTTCTATGCAGCTTATTTGTTTTTTCGTTAGCAGTTACATTAATGAGACAATGAAGAGAGAGAGAGAGAGAGAGAGAGAGAGGGAGGGGGGGGGGGGGGGGGAGTAGAGATTAAAAATGAGGAGAGAAAACTTGCTATCGTATAGAATAAGAAAGAGAAAGTGAGAAACGGATACAGATGGTTTTGGTTTTGTTTAACGACACCACTAGAGCACATTGATTTATTAATCACCGGCTAATGGATGTCAACGATTCGTTACTTTTTACATATAGACTTAGAGAGGAAACCCGCTACATTTCTCCATTAGTAGCAAGGGATATTTTATATGCACCATTCCACAGACAGGATTACATGTGGCGCATTGGATGAAACGAAAAATAGCCCAATGGATCCACCGACGGGGATCAATCCTAGACCGACCGCGAATCAAGTGATTGTTTCACCACTGGGCTAAAAAGTAAAGTTTGTTTTATTTAACGACGCCACTAGAGCACATTGATTTTTTATCTTATCATCGGCTATTGGACGTCAAACATATGGTCATTCTGACACTGTTTTTTAGAGGAAACCCGCTGTCGCCACATAGGCTACTCTTTTACGACAGGCAGCAAGGGATCTTTTATTTGCGCTTCCCACAGACAGGATAGCACAAACCATGGCCGTTGTTGAACCAGTTATGGATCACTGGTCGGTGCAAGTGGTTTACACCTACCCATTAAGCCTTGCGGAGCACTCACTCGGGGTTTGGAGTCGGTATCTGGATTAAAAAGCCCATGCCTCGACTGGGATCCGAACCCAGTACCTACCAGCCTGTAGACCGATGGCCTAACCACGACGCCACCGAGGCCGGTCCACAGGGCTACGTCCAGCCCTAAACGGACACACAGACACAGCAAAGATAAAAGGCCGAGGGAGAGTATTGGAGGGGTGGACTGGACACTGACCGTATAATAAATTATACTAGTCAAGTCAAACAGGTTTTACATGTTCATATCCACTCAAAGTTCAGGCATGCCCACCCTGGGTACAGTCTCTGGTATGACCAGTGGCACGACACAGGGTACAGTCTCTGGTATGACCAGTGGCACGACACAGGGTACAGTCTCTGGTATGACCAGTGGCACGACACAGGGTACAGTCTCTGGTATGACCAGTGGCACGACCCAGGGCAGGGGGTAAGTTGATGGGGAATTTTAAATATATTTATACTGTCATAATTTACATATAGATATGCTCTTTCTCGACCAAGTGTCGAAATAACTATATACAGGGCCGTACCCTGATCAAAGTCGGGGGGGGGGGGGCACTACTTTTTATAAACAAATGAAACAATATACAAATTAAACCATGAGATGTGTATGCTATTTTCTGGCGTAAAAAAAAAAGTGAGATTCTCAGGGGGGCAACTCCCCCACTGCCCCCTGCTCCCCGGAGGGTACGGCCCTGACATATTAAACACAAAATAGCTGTGGTTTAAAAGTACTGAGGTGTTATTAAACCATTATTCCGTTCCTTTCTTTTAGTTATAGTACTACTTTAGAGTTGCACAATAATTTTATATTTTTATTTTTAAAAACTGAACACAACATGGCTCCCTGCCATTGATCACCTGGAAGCCGAGTTTCGCAATGTTACGCAACAACTCCGTATTACCGCACAATGAAGTGGGGGATGTAGAGAGCGATGGCCAAACAAACCCTCGACGTCAATGTCCACATGTGTGATGTCGTAACAGTGCATTGTCTGTCACGTACAACACACTGTGCTTGGTTTTGATTCCGGGTTTGATGTTTTTAAACGCAGTGGTGTATCTGTAAATGGAGGGCCTGTCTGGTTAGTTTGGAGAGCGGGTTCATTTTTGCTTTTGTCTTTCTGGTGTATATGACTGTGTGAAACATCACAAGAACCAAACTGCAGCTAGTAAACTGACGATGGTTAAGTTAATTATATGGTTCTGAATAGGGAGCTTTGTTGTTTATTAATTTATATTTGTAAATAATTTTAAAGTGGAGGAGGACCTTATATATAAGTAATGATTGATGTTTGCCGCGAGCCTCTTGAAAAGGCATGTGGCATTTTTTTTTTCGGGGAACCATATATTTCTTCATTTTTGGAACAGCCTAAGGCTTCGATTCCATTGTATTCGCTAGAACACGCACGTTTTAAAGAAAATTAGTTTTGTTTAACGACACATTGTTTTGTTTTTCTTTTATTACTGTTGATATTATTCTTCATGTCTGTATAATTCATATATGGAAATAAATGATTGATTGATGACATTGATTAACTAATAATTGGCTAATGGATGTTAAACATTTAATAATTCTTACATGTAGTCAATCAGAGGAAACCCATTACATTTTTACATTAGCAGCAAAGGGATCTTTTATATGCACTTTCCCACAGACAGAACAGGTGTGTGTGTGGGGGGGGGGGGGGGGGGGGGAGACGATGTTACGACCTAAGCACTTCAGACGAACGCTTTACCCCGCTAGTGTTGTTTGTTTGTTTATTTTTTGTTGTTTTTTCGGGGGGTGGTGTTCATTTGTGGGGGGATGTTTTTGTGTGTGGGCGTTGCCTTGTTTTAACGACAGTTTGTTATATTATTAAATTAACACACAAATACAAACGTTCACAACACACACATACATACTCGTACACACATACATACAAGCAGAGAGAAATATCACACGGGGATGAAGGCAAACAACGTCAGTGTATTGTTCCGTTTTATTTATCTCTAACGAAACACCTATCTTTACCTGCAATGTACTTCTACTAGAACCCGATGGCTACAGAACGTCCACGATGGAGAAACTAACCGTAAAGTCAACTTGTAACGTAATAATTAGGTGGTGATTTTAGTTGTGAGAAAAACCTGTAGAATAGGGTTTTGTCGCCGCCGAGTATAATCTCCTTTGTCAATAAAAATGCCCACAGGCATGTGATCAAAAGTTGTACCGTGAGACGTAAATATCAAGACTGTTTGCACTTCCCTACAAAAATGGGCAGCATATACCACACACCTTACCGACGTTGGTGGTATAGTGGTTAAGCCATGGGTCTTGAGGTTAATAGGTACTGAGTACGTATCCTGGTTCCGGCTCTCACCCAGAGTGACCGGCCTCGGTGGCGTCGTGGCAGGCCATCGGTCTACAGGCTGGTAGATACTGGATTCGGATCCCAGTCGAGGCATGGGATTTTTCATCCAGATACCGACTCCAAACCCTGAGTGAGTGCTCCGCAAGGCTCAATGGGTAGGTGTAAACCACTTGCACCGACCAGTGATCCATAACTGGTTCAACAAAGGCCATGGTTTGTACTATCCTGCCTGTGGGAAGCGCAAATAAAAGATCCCTTGCTGCCGATCGGAAGAGTAGCCCATGTAGTGGCGACAGCGGGTTTCCTCTCAAAATCTGTGTGGTCCTTAACCATATGTCTGACGCCATATAACCGTAAATAAAATGTGTTGAGTGCGTCGTTAAATAAAACACTTCTTTCTTTCTTTCACCCAGAGTGATTTTAAAACAAATTAATGGCCACTTTGCTGAGTTCTCTCTCACTAACCACTAACCCACTGTCATGGTCAGACAGCCCAAATAGCTGAGGTGTGTGCCCAGGACGGCGACCTTGAACCTTGTTTAGAAATAACCACGAAAATAAGAATGAAAGGCTTAAGGAATAACTTTTCTCTCTCCAAGGTATTGTCTAAATTTTGACAGACTTTTTATAAAGGCCTGATGACCTCAAACTCCTCTACACCATTCATGTCGTCAGTTATATCGGCGACAGATCAGTGGAATATGCAGACTCAGAGCCAGCGGTAGAAAACAGGTGGAGTAGTTGTCACATATATCTGAAATTCAAAAGCTTCGCATTATGATTCGAAACGGAGGTCTCTTCTCTTTCAGTTATAGTAAAATTAAAATTTAAAAACATCAAACACAACTACTGGCACAGTCGAATACAGTAGTTTGACCGGTTACGAGACGATTCGTACTAATTTTGTTTCGTCCCTGGACGATTCGTACACACTACATTTTTATACCCTAGACGATTCGTACCCAGTACATTTAGGACATGTTTTATGCTGAATTGCACAATGATAGTGGACAGAAATTTGCAATACATTTAGTCTAATAATACAATTATATTTCAAATACTTCCATTGATTTAATATTAATTTTTGTGGTATGCAATTTATAATATAATATAATATAATATAATATAATATAATATAATATAATATATAATATTGATATTTTATTGCATTATAATTATGATATTTGATGAAATGACTGATTTAATATCAATTTCAGTGCTATGCAATGCAAATATTTTATTTCTTATTTAATGTATTCTTTAACAATCTGTTAAATATTATAATCATAATTGTTTGAGTTGTATATTACTAGTGTGTACGAATCGTCTAGGGTATAAAACTGTAGTGTGTACGAATCGTCTAGGGTATAAAACTGTAGTGTGTACGAATCGTCTAGGGTATAAAACGGTAGTGTGTACGAATCGTCTAGGGTATAAAACGGTAGTGTGTACGAATCGTCTAGGGTATAAAACGGTAGTGTGTACGAATCGTCTAGGGTATAAAACTAGTAGTGTGTACGAATCGTCTAGGGTATAAAACTGTAGTGTGTACGAATCGTCTAGGGTATAAAACGGTAGTGTGTACGAATCGTCTAGGGTATAAAACGGTAGTGTGTACGAATCGTCTAGGGTATAAAACGGTAGTGTGTACGAATCGTCTAGGGTATAAAATGGTAGTGTGGGGCGGTAGGTGTAGGCGGTTTTGGCCGTAAGAGTTGTTAGGTTTGTCCGGGGGACTGCCCCTCCCCCCCCCCGGAGCCTTCCCCGGTTTCGGCCACACCGAAGTCCCCAATACGATGGGTGCCCCTAAGGATGGGGGCACCGAGACTGGAGGGCACGACGGTTGGATTGGCCGGGGGGGGGTGCTGGGGGGGTGCTGGGTGGGTGGGGGATACTTCACCGGAAGATGGTTAGGGCGGTAGGCGTAGGCGGTTTTGTCCGTGAGGGTTGTTAGGTTTGACCGGGGGACTGCCCCCCCCCCCCCCCCCCCCCCGGAGCCTTCCCCGGTTTTGGCCACACCGAAGTCCCCAATACGATGAGTCTCCCTGAGTAAAACATATCCCCCTATTAATAAAACCTCCTGTGGCTGAAGCCTAATCTCCTAGTCACCTGCCACCCCTATTTTGAGGGCTAATTAATATATTTAAAAACATTTTTTAAATATATTTATATTTAGGACTGCCCGATCTAAATTTGCGTTACAAATTGTTAGTTGTTTGCTGTATATTAAATATTGTTTGGGAAAATAACGCACAAAATTATTTATTGTAAAGTCCTTTTTCCCTGTTTGTTTAAGTATCAAAATTGCCCCAGTAATTGTTCTGTTCCAGGTTGGACTATTGGCATCCGGTGGCCGAACTTGGGATAGACATGCTCGAAACCTTCGTGGTATAGGAGCATGTAAATATTTTATTGATTGATTATAGGGAGGTGGGGAAAATCAATTCTAGAGGATCGGGTAACGCGATCAATAAACAGTTTGCTCAAGGAAAGGTCAGCATTATTCTAACTTGATATGACATTGCTATTTTGCCTATTGTATTACACGAAGAACCGATGGTTGAACTGTAAACCAATGTTAGACTTGTTCGATACGTATGTCAGCAGTATCTTATGCTGTGCATTTGAAGTATGGGGTTTTAATAAAGGTAGTGAAATAAAAAGGTTGCATTTAGAATTTTGTAAAAGGTTATTAGGAGTGAAAAAAATCTACTTATAATATAATGGTATATTTGAACTTGGCAGAATTCCAATGGAATATAAACGTCTGTTTCGCATGATAAAATACTGGTTTAAATTACTTACAACAAAAAACTGTATTCTTAAAGAAACATACTGTTAGATCTTTCAGAGTGAAATTCAGTTCAAAAGTTTAATTGACTAACCTTTTTAAAAAATAAAGTTATGCTATTACATTTGTGGGGAAGTCAACCATTTATATGTGGAAAATATTTTTTCCCATTAATTAAAACCCGTATTTTTGATCAGGCGAAGCAGAATTTATTTAGTTTTTAAATACTTCACCAAAGTGTATTTTATATAAGCATGTTGTTCATAACTTGTGTTTACAATATTATTTACAATAATATATTCCTAAACAAAAGCGCATATTGTTAACTAAATTAAGATTATCAGCACACGTTTTGGCTGTGGAAATGGGAAGGTATAGAAATATAGAAAGAACAAAAAGAACTTGTATTTATTGTAATCGGAATAAAGTTGAGGATGAATATAATTTTTTTGTTTGTTAGAATGTCCTAGCTATGACACTGTAAGAAGTAAAAAAGTTTTCTTGGAAAAGACCGTCAGCCAATAAAGTTATCTTATTATTAAGTGTTGAAAATATTAAAGAATTAAATCAACTTAGTAAATATATATTTGAATGTTACAAAATACGAGCCACTTTATGTATAGTATGATTAGTCAGATTGATTAATATAAATGTATATGTATATGTATGTGCATTTATGTGTATTGACCGGCCTCGGTGGCGTCGTGGTTAGGCCATCGGTCTACAGGATGATAGGTACTGGGTTCGGATCCCAGTCGAGGCATGGGATTTTTAATCCAGATACCGACTCCAAACCCTGAGTGAGTGCTCCGCAAGGCTCAGTGGGTAGGTGTAAAACCATTTGCACCGACCAGTGATCCATAACTGGTTCAACAAAGGCCATGGTTTGTGCTATCCTGCCTGTGGGAAGTGCAAATAAAAGATCCCTTGCTGCTGATCGGAAAGAGTAGCCCATGTAGTGGCGACAGCGGGTTTCTTCTCAAAATCTGTGTGGTCTTTAACCATATGTCTGACGCCATATAACCGTAAATAAAATGTGTTGAGTGCGTCGTTAAATAAAACATTTCTTTTTTCTTTTTTATGTGTATTGTTTATATTGTATTCTCATGCACTACACTATATTGAGCTGTCATTGCATGTAAAATATGTTGTTTTTGTACCAATGAGCTGTAAAGCTTTAGGTGAATAAAGAATTGTAATAAATACAAAAAGTAAACAAAAAGGAACCCACAAAACCATTGGCGTAGCCAAGGAGTCCATGCCCACCCCCATTCAAACCTCTTTTTCTTTTTTTTTTTAGGTTTCTTTTTTTTTTTTTTTTATCCCACTACCTTTCTTTTCGGTCAACCTATAACACGACTCATTGACACTATGATTTGCCCCACTAATACAAAATCCTCGCTACCACCCGTGCACAAAATGAAAGGAATATTTAGACACTAAACTACTGCTATCTGGTTTTAACAACTTATTAATAATATTATATGAAAATAAATTCTAAAGTAGTATGTAGGTAAACTTTCTGTTGGTTTGCTTGATTGTTGTTTTTTGGTGTGTGTGTGTGTGTGGGGGGGGGGGGGTTGCATTCGTGTTTGTAATTATAATTTATATAATAATACTTTAATTATCTCACAATAATGATAACAAAATAAGACACCTGACAACACAGTATTTTTATTAAATGGTTAAAACACTAAGTAATAGCTCTAGGAAACTCTCTATCTCTCTAATTCACCGGCCTCGGTGGTGCAGTGGTTAAGCCATCGGACTATAAGCTGGTAGGTACAGGGTTCGCAGCCCGGTACCGGCTCCAACCCAGAGCGTGTTCTTAAGGGCTCAATGGGTAGGTGTAAGGCCACTACACCCTCTTCTCTCTCACTAACCACTAACCAACTAAAAACTAACCCACTGTCCTGGACAGACAGCCCAGATAGCTGAGGTGTGCGTGACCAGGACAGCGTGCTTGAATCTAAATTGGATATAAGCACGAAAATAAGTTGAAATGAAATATCCTCCTGATTCTGTTGTTACTATATTTTAACTCAGTGAAAAGCAAATATTCTTACAAAAAAATAGCCCATACACTGACACAAATTAATTCCACAGAAGTAATATTGTTTGTTTTATCACTGAGATTTGCGCAAAACCACTAACGTAGCCAAGGAGTCTCTCTGTCCACCCCCTGTCAAACCTTATTTTCTTTCTTTCCTGGTTTTTTTTTTTTTTTAATTCCAGCACCCTGTTTTTTTCGGTCGACCTATAGACATTATGATTTGCCCTACTAATACAAAATCCTCGCACAAAACGATAAAGAAAGGAATACACATAAAGTGAAGTGAAAAGAATACACAAAATTGATTTTAAAGAATTATACAAACAAAACGTGAGTGACACTTAATACACACAAAAAATAGTGAGAAGGAATATATAGACGCACAAAAACTAAAAGTTTAATTAAAAATAAATATAATGAAGTGGTCTGAATATTTATTTTTATTTGTAAAATTATCTGAGTGGATATTTTGTGGGTAAATCCTCAGACGCGCACGTTTCGCGACTTACTAGCTGAAACTTTTAATATTCAACTGATTTGTTTTACTTATTGAAACTGTAATTTTATAACACCATTTGGTGTAAACAATATTTTGAGGGGCGGGACGTAGCCCAGTCGGAAAGCGCTCGCCTAGTCCGCGATCGGTCTGAGATCGATCCCCGTCTGTGGGCCCATTGGGCTATTTCTCGTTCCAGCCAGTGCACCGCGGTTGGTATATCAGAGGCTGTGTTGTGTATTATTTTGGCTGTGGGATGGTGCATATAAAAGAGCCCCTTGCTACTAATAGAGCGGGTTTCCTCTCTATGACTATATGTTAAAATTACCAAACGTTTGACATCCAATAACCGATGATCAACAAATCAACGTGCTCTACTGGTGTCGTTAAACAAAACACACATTAAACAATATTTATTACCGCACATCATATTCAACGACTCGGTGGGCTATTTCTCGTGCCAGCCAGTGCGCCACGACTGGTATATCAAATGCCGTGGTATGTGCAATCCTGTCTGTGGGATGGTGCATATAAGAGTCAATTGTTACTAATGGAAAAATGTAGCGGGTTTCTTCTTTAAGACTATATGTCAAAATTACAAAATGTTTGACATCCAATAGCCGATGATTAATAATTAATGTGCTCTAGTGGTGTCGTTAAACAAAAACAAACTTTCAAATTCAGCGGTTTGGGATTGGCCAGCAGACTAATGCCTATATTAAAGCATCTCTCTACATTTAATACATAGAGGATATTTCATGTTTGTGTTAAATATGATTTATATCTCATCTCGTGAAGTTTGCAAACTTCACGAGATGAGATATAAATCATATTTGACAAAAACATGAAATTTTCTATTTAGTATATAACTTTTGGCAATTTACCTTTATTTTTAAAATGCCAGCAGCAAAATTGTTCCAGCTTTCTTACAGTGAAGATAACACTTTCTACAGTGACGATAACACATTTTAGAGTGAAATGCTGAAATTTTCACTGTAAAATGTGTTATCGTCACTGAGTGATTGATAACACTTTTATTTCACTAATATTTTAAGATAGTTCACTAAATGTTATATAATAAAGACACATATTTGACAAATCAAGACGTCATTTCATTGTCACCGTTATACCTTTAATAAAGTTAATACTGAATTATAATACAAATAATCCGAATTGTGATGAATAAAATATTTTCTCTAATTTTTTTATGTATATCCTTTAATCGGATCCCTTGGAAATATTTAGGCACTAAACTACTGCTATCTGGTTCTAACAACTTATCATTAATATTATATGAAAGTATGTAGGTAAAGTTTCTGTTAGTTTGTTTGTTTGTTTGTTTGTTGTTGTTTTTGGTGGGGATTTTTGTGTGTGCGTTCGTGTTTGTAATTCTAATTTGTATAATAATAATTAAATTTTCTTACAATAATGACTTGACTTGAAGATTTTTACATGCTCATATACCACGAAGGTTTCGAGCATGTCTATCCCGAGTCTAGTCTCTGGATGCCAGTGGCCTGAATCGGGGCAGAAAACTTTAGGGGACAATTTTGATATTTAAATCTAAAATTATAAAATTTGGGACTTTAATATAAATAAATTTAAAAACAATTGCGCTTTCCAAAAAGGTGTCACTAATAAATACAGAGCTCTAGATTTTTTATTTAATTTTAAAATTTTAGTCACAATTGGATTGGGCTGCCTAAAAATAAATTAAATAATGAGCAATAATGAGAAAAACATAAGACACCTGACAACACAGTATTTTTATTAAATGGTTAAAACACTAACTAATGGCTTTAGAAAACTCTCTACCACTCTGATTCTGTTGTTATTGTATTTTAACTCAAATGAGACGCAAATATTCTTACAAACAAAATATCCCATACACTGATACAAATGAATTCTACAGAAATAATACTGTTTGTTTTATCATTGCGATTCGCCAAAGCTGCACAAAGAAATGAACAAAAACTAATAAATATTAAACAAGTAAGTGTCTGCCTATCCGAACATTTCCTGATTGGTGTATGAACGACGGCTCCTTCATTAATTAACTAACTAATTAATTAATTTATCTGGCATGTGCTTTGATTGGTGCCAGCTTGGAACTGGATATTACAGGTGATAAAACAAAACACCTGGATTGTCGTCCAATTAACAACTGATCGAGTTTAAACATACCCACCATCCACAAGCAATTACACCACAATGGTAAGTTCCGTGGTAATCGTCTCGAAGGCAAATTGAATTTCATGTCAAACACTGTGAATACATTTTGAGACTACTCATTTTGTGTCAGCCATGTTGGATGGGGTATATTAGAAATTTACAATATATATTTTTATTTATTTATCACAAGAGAATTGTAGTTGATGTAGATTATTTGGAAACTTATCACAATCTTGGATTTCACACAGTGCAACAGAACTACATAATGCATAATGCAATTGTAAGTCTCGTTTTTCGTTTTTCGTGTTATGTATTTAGCCATGTAATTATTTTTAATATATCTATATTTTTACCCTTATTTTTCATGTATTAGTTGTTTATTTTTAAAGCATGTGCAAAGATTTAAATATGCATCTATGTCGTAATTATTTTATTTTATGTATGTGTGAATTTATTGTAATTTTTAATAGCAATTTTAAACTTTATTGTAGAATCATAGCCAAAAAAAAGAATAACTGTATCTTTTACATACATTTTTATTACTATTAACATTTAAAATCATTTATTGGGTAAAACAATTAAAAAAAAAATTCATGTCTACATAATATGGTTATGGGACAACGTCACCCTTCTTATCAATTTAGTCATTGTTTGTGGTCAATATTTAGTTATTTTCCATTCATGTGTATTTCGTGTGTCATCTGGAATGTAACGGGTCAAAATACTTACACTTCTCAAACTATAAAACGTAAATACCTTGTCAGATGTTTTATTAAGATAATTGTATCTGGTTATATATGCAGTTTCATGTTCAATGTCACAAACTGTATTAGCATGTAAAGTTTTATTTAACGACTCCACTGGAGCACATTGATTTTTTTTTTATCATATCATCGGCTATTGGACGTCAAACATATGGTCATTCTGACATTGTTTTTTTAGAGGAAATCCGTGCCACATAGGCTACTCTTTTACAACAGGCAGCAAGGGATCTTTTATTTGCGCTTCACACAAGCAGGATAGCACAAACCATGGTCTTTGTTGAACCAATTATGGATCACTTGTCGGTGCAAGTGGTTTACACCTACCCATTGAGCACTCACTCAGGGTTTGGAGTCGGTATCTGGATTAAAAATCCCATGGCTCGACTAGGATCCGAACCCAGTACCTACCAGCCTATAGACCGATGGCCTAACCACGACGCCACCGAGGCCGGTGTATTAGCATGTATTTCGGAATATTTTAAAAATACCGCCACTTCACATCGGTGAGGAAAGATATATATACACTAGTAGTTGATACAGGAGAGATCCTAAGGTTTGGGGCTAAATCATTGGTTTACTTCCGTGCAGTGTGGGTCATTTTAAACTAATATTTTAAGTATGTTTCTTCTCTATGTCAACAATTGTGAAATGTTTTAAATTATTATTTTTCTGTCGTCTTGATTTAAAAATAAATAAATAAATAAAATAAATTTCTTACACACCCGTTGGTGAGAACATCATTGGTTATTTTTGATAACCCATATATGTATAACATTCGTGTCCATTAGATACCATCTATCTTACAACTCGTTTCGCTAGTTAGATACGTTTTAAAACAACTCGTAAGATAAGTGGTATCTAACGGTCACTCATGTAGTGTTCTTTATGTATTTGTAAAAGTAGCAAACTGCAATTTTGGTACGCCAGTACAAGATTTTAAATATGTTGAACCTCACCTTTCCAAAAGTGTCGGAAATGGGGATCTGGGGGCGTCTGTCCCCTCCCCAAGTCTGAAAAATATGCACCCACCCGCTTTGAAAGACGAATTATTGGTCTCTCCAGTTTCTGGCATATTCTGACGCCTATGCCTACTCCTTATATAATTTGTGTTTATTTTATTTTATTTTATTTTATTTATTATCTTATTATCTTAATTTGTTTACAGGTAAAATCAGAGAATGTCATTCCGGGACACCACGAGAACATAACCCCGGTAAAGTCTGAGCCGCAGGACCCGTCGTCCCCGCCCATATATCCCATGCAGCCTTTCGCCCACTCAACGCCCGTGTTTCCTAAGTTCAGTAGACACAGCATTACCGAACTACTGGAAAAACCGATCACTCCCATTGGTCAATTACGGACCTCAATATTTCACAACGAGGGTCAACGAATAGAAGTTCAACGACAACAAGAGAACGGTTAGTACTAATATTGTTGTTATTGTTTATATTATATATGTATATATAACGAACATCAAAATAAAGGCGAATATTAGAAGAAAAAAATAATTGTTTCATTTTAAAATTCTATATATATACTGTTAAAATGAGCGTAAAATGTTCATACGACATGGATCATTTTAATAGATACCAAAATGCATTATAATATGTGTACAATCAAGTCAGGTATGCTTAAGTGCAGTGTTGTGTGGTATATTTAAATATTCCAGTAACAAATTAATTTCCATGGCATACGTAAACATCAAGTAGCTACGTCCAAAACAAACATCCACTCCCACCTTCACTCTCAAAAAGCTCATATTGTAACAAAAAAAACCCAGCCCCCCCCCCCCCCCCCCCCCAACCGAAATAATAAGAAAAAAAGAGCAAAATATAAATAGAATAATAAAACAAGAATTAACACAGAATTTAAAAAATAATTTTAATCGGGGTAATACAATTGTTGATCTTTCATTTCATTTTTGTTTTTGTTTTTCAGACGAACTCCTTGCCCATTTAGAAAGTCCAACCAATGAAACAGACAGAAACAATAGCCCGACCTTCAGCTCTTCCCCTACCTCGGCCAATAGCAGCCCAGACTCGTGCGAGGGCGTGGTCAAAAAGAAGTCCAACCGCACGAATTACACCCCAACCCAGGTCAGAGCGCTGGAGCAGGTTTTTCTCGAGACTCCATACCCAGACTCCGAGGTCATGGAGCAGCTAGCTGTCGACCTCCATATACAGGAACAGAAAATAAAGGTACATAAACACTGTACAACTGATTAAATTTAAATTAATTTTAAAAAGAGTAAATTACCAAATGCTTTTTTTTCTTTCTTTTAGTATACTTCATAAAACAAGTTATTATTATAGTACTATACCTTGTCCGTAATTGTCATATAATCTTTTTTTCCCAGTCTTTTTAAAAATAATAATAATTAATTGTTCAGTAATCTTATCTGCAGTATTTGGTCGTTTAATATTAATTCAGTTTCATACAAAATCGTGGAAGAGAACACAGTGTAAGATCGACTTAAAGACATTTGATTGGCTGCTTCACGATGATGACGTGATTACAAAACCACACCACCGAATGAAATTAAGACGAGCTAAACTGATTGTTCTATAAGTTATCCGTGAAAGTGCGAATTCGTCATAAATAAGTTGTAGGAAAAGATGTTTACATTTGGTTTTTGAGGATACGTAAGAAACCACATTCCTCTATCGTAACTCGTTTACAGATACGTTTTGAAATAACTCGAAGGATAAATGACAACTAAGGACCACAGTTTGTATTCTCAATGAGTGGAAAGGAAAGGAAATGTTTTATTTAACGACACACTCAACACATTTTATTTGCGGTTA
Source organism: Gigantopelta aegis (assembly GCF_016097555.1). Lineage (NCBI taxonomy): Eukaryota > Metazoa > Mollusca > Gastropoda > Neomphalida > Peltospiridae > Gigantopelta > Gigantopelta aegis. The sequence continues at coordinate 81,842,095 of NC_054701.1, forward strand.
TATGGCGTCAGACATATGGTTAAGGACCACACAGATTTTGAGAGGAAACCCGCTGTCGACATTACATGGGCTACTCTTTCCGATTAGCAGCAACGGATTTTTTATTTGCGCTTCCCACAGGCAGGATAGCACAAACCACGGCCTTTGTTGAACCAGTTATGGATCACTGGTCGGTGCAAGTGGTTTTACACCTACCCACTGAGCCTTGCGGAGCACTCACTCAGGGTTTGGAGTCGGTATTTGGATTTAAAATCCCATGCCTCAATGAGTGGAGTCATAATTATAATATAAGGGCTGGTTGGGCGTTGTTTTCGGATTCATTCGTCGGCCATTGATTTGTTGGTTGATTCCTTTGTTATTACTTTATAATTATGTATGAATTCGTCAATTCTTTATTTGTTAATTCCTCTGTTCATTCATTCATTCATTCATCCATTCATTCATTTATCCCATCCTTCCTTCATTTCAGGTCTGGTTCCAAAACAAACGTGCGCGGTCCAAGAAGCGAGTGATTGACAGCAAGTTCCAGAATTTCCCGCCCATCCACCCGTTTTACCTGCAGCACATGCCGCAGCTGATGACGTCACAGTTGAACTCTTACCCGATGCCTGGTGGTGCACCAGGTTTCTTCCCCTACCCCGGAACACCATCGACACCAATGATGCCGCCACACATGTCGATGTTCCCGTTCCCATACATGTTTACACAGCCGTCGCAACAACAATGACGTCAACATCGTGACTCACGTGTTTTATAAAGTGCTATGAAGAAGATGAAAATTAACTATGGTTTAGGACAAGTTGTGCTATATAATGTTAACATGCAATTCTACAATCCTTGAGGTGTGGAAACATTAGAACTTAAATATAACAGTTTACTAGCACATGAGAAGAAAATCAAATTTAAAAAACCGAAAACATTGGTTATCTTAGCGGTCTAATGAAAAACTGACAGTAAACTGTTAAAAAAATATGTATGTTTGTGTAAATCTGAATATTCTGTTTATAACAAAAGTTTTTCGTGCAAAATGAACATTGCTATTTCCAGGACGAGGGTGGATTTACGGGTGGGGTAGGATCTGAAGGGGGCGGATGCAACTGCCTCCAGTTTACGGGAGCTCAGTGTTTTCAAGACTTTATGCTGAGGTAGGTAAATACATGTAGTCTTATTTACTGAACGTCTTACTGTCTTCGTGCACACAGTTTCATACAGCTTGTGCATGTTTGTGTTTGCTTATACCCTGATTAATCTAAGAGAAATTACAAACTTGAATAATACTGTCTACTATGTATTGAAATCTTGGCGTTACCGGTAATATGATTTTCGTTGATATATCTATATATCCCTTTCTGCTGTAAACATTTTGCTGAATTCCTCTAAGACTAAGACTATATGTCATTATTACATCCATTAGCCGACGATTAATAAATCGATGTGCTCTAGAGGTGTCATTAAACAAAATAAACTTTGTAATAAATGACCTTTACCTCACTTCAACACGTCTAAATACAATATGTATTGTCTGTACGGGCCTAACGGTAAACACCGTTACAATTCACTGTGCCATTAACAGTCTGTCCTCAGACAGATAAACAGTTAAACATTTTTAATGAAATGAAAGACCAGAATTTATTATTATTATTTATTATTATTATTTATTTATTTATTTATTTATTTATTTATTTATTTATTTTTAAATCGCTGCCATTACATAGGATACTCCTTTTCGGTTAGCATTTCGTTAGCCTCGGGGGTTCTTTCATGTTCAGGGTCGAGATGTAGCCCAGTAGTAAAGCGCTCGTTTGATGCGCGGTCGGTTTGGGATCGATCCCCGCCAGTGGGCCCATTGGGCTATTTCTCGCTCCAGACAGTGCACCACGACTGGTACGTCAAAGGCCGTGGTATATGCTAGTCTGTCTATGGGATGGTGCATATAAAAGATCCCTTGCTGTTAATCGAAAAAAGTAGCCCATGAAGTGGCGACATTGGGTTTCCTCCCTCAACATCCGTGTGGTCCTTAACCATATGTCTGACGTCATATAACCGTAAATAAAATGTGTTGAGTACTTCGTTAGATAAACCATTTCCTTTCTTCCTTCTTTCATGTCCACTTTATATGCATAACTTTACAATACTAGTATGACTTATACTTTGTATTTTTTAATACTTTCAGGCTCTATCTTTTCAGGAAGTTGGACTGAACAAAATTCAAGAAGAAAACGTCAGCAAAACAAATTAAACTTAATGGATTCAAAAATGTATACTGTGATGTTATGTATTTGTACATATTAAATTAATGTAATAAATAATACGTTAATCTATACTAGTGGTTATATTTTTTTTATAATGTGTGTGTGTGGGTGGGTGTGAGGGGAGTGGGTGGGTACAGGTGATGCAGATTGAGTGAAACACGCGTATTAATATTAATATTAATATTGGGAACCTCTCCACTCTATATGATTAATTCGAGAGAGAGAGAGGGGGGGGGGGGGGGCAGGGACAGAGAGAGGGAGAGAGATAGAGAGGACGTATGAGAGTTAGAGAGAAAGGGGAAGGTATGGTGAAGGGGATGGAGACGGACACAGCGACATAGCCAGAGAGACTGCTTTCCATGTATTTACAACCCACCCCCACATGTAATAATGTCTGCTTTCAGAAAAAGTTGTTTTCAAAAATGATTTTGCAAATGTTTCTTTGATGATACCAATCTTTAAATCACAGTCTTTTGGAGTTGTTAATATTATTTTTATTACTAAATAATATGAACTGTTTATGGTATTGTCATTTGGAAATGGTTATGTAACAGCAAAGGCGATGCTCTGTTTTAAGAGTAGGTTTTTTAAAACTGAAAACATATTTTATTGCATATAATACATATACAAAAGAATTAGGCACAAGTTATCCAACTTACGAGGCCCTCTCCTAATTACAAACATTAAATTGTTCAATAATGACGACTGCAATTTTTAATAAACAAATTAATTAAAGTAAACGTTTGTGAAAAATTATTCAATAAATTGAAAAGACAGAAAAGGAAAATAAAATAAATAGAAGTACTCGATGTTTCATTTAATTACATGTATTAACATTAAATTTATCTTCTCAGACAGCCCAACTGGTTAAATAACAACAATATTATAGTAAAAAAAATAAGAGTAGGCATCTCAAAATGCTAACGATCAAGCTATATTGATTTTTGGGTTTACCTAGTAATTGTACCTCAAAAACCAACAGTGGCATATTATTTTATGGTATTACATTAAATACAGCAAAGAATTTATTCGGACATAATTATAAATTAACAAGTTAGCATGGGAAGCAATTCTTGAATGCTTAACTTGAAACAAGAGTTACCTCCCATATCGGTGTATCTGAGTATTTGCTCCTATATTTCCGTATATATCTAGCTCCGCCAAAATATATCGCATTTGAAATACACTCACGAATAGAAGAGAAAAGCAATGTATCTGCACGTGTTTGATATCGTATGAACACTTTTTTTTTTTTTTTTTTTTAGTGTTCCACATCGTACAGGTTAAAAACATTTAATTTATTATCGTGTTTATATAAAATTGAGATTCAAGCATGGTTTCCTTAGCACTCGTTACAGCATATCCCAGTGGTAAAGCGCTCGCCTGATGCGCGGTCGGTTTGAGATCGATCCCCGTCAGTGGGCCCACTGGGCTACTTCTCATTCAAGCCAGTGCATCACGAATGATATATCAACGGCCGCCGTGGTATGTGTTATCCTGTCTGTGGGATGGTGCATATAAATGATCTCTTGCTACTAATGGAAAAATGTAGCGGGTTTCCTTTCTAAAATTATATGTAAAAAGCACTAAATCTTATATAGCTGATGATTAATAACTCAACGTGCCCTAGTGGTGTCGTTAAACAAAAACAAACTTTTATTTGAGCAATCTAAATTTATAAACAAACAAAACAAAACATTGATACATCTAGTTCTATACTTTAGATCCGTAATAACATAACCCGTTTGAAGGGATGGGTAGGGGTTATTCATGGTTCTTTTGGTGGGCGAGATGTAGCCCATTGGTAAAGCGCTCGCTTGATGCGCGGTCGGTTTGGGATCAATCCCCGTCAGTGGGCCCACTGGCCTATTTCTCACTCCAGCCAGTTGCCGTGGTATGTGCTATCCTGTCTATGGGATGGTGCATATAAAAGATCCCTTGCTGCTAATCGAAAAGAGTAGCGCATGAAGTGGCGACAGTGGGTTTCCTCTCTCAATATCTGTGTGGTTCTTAACCATATGTCTGACGCCTGTTACCGTAAATAATGGGTGTTGAGTGCGTCGTTAAATAAAACATTTCCGTCCTAATCCTTTTGCTTTCTACTGCACTACCAATAACTGTTGGATTTTTAAAAACCGATCTTACTGTAATTTTGGAGAGGGGGAGGGACGGACACTTTTTTTCTTCATTCCTGAATATGGTTGTACCAATGTTATTGTCATTCCGTTTAAATATGTGGCGCACTGTATTCGGGACAGAAATCGATTTAATTACTTGGTGTGCATATTTGCAGTCCATTCTTCACTCGAATCGCGCACTTCTTTTGTGTTATCTTCGTTATTTCCAGTAAGGCAAATATTGGCTTTCTGTAATAATGTGCAGTGTTGATCCGCGCTTTCATAAATCTTGTTCGCGGGACAGATGCTGCAGATAATATTTACTATCTCCAGTAACTAACTCTCAATACCCACCTCACCACCAACACACACACACACACACACACACACACACACACACACACATACACTTGCACGCGCGCACGCACATACGCATAGACACACCAAAGAAAATAGAACAATAAGTAAAATTCAATTTTAAAATACAAAAGCGTTCACAAAGATAAAACAAGAAAACAAAATAAAATAATATTGCATTATTACTGATTGGCATTCCAGCCAGTGCCTCACGACTGGTATATCAAAGATCGTGGTATGTGCTATCCTGTTTACATATAAAAGATCCTTGCTACTAATGGAAAAATGTAGCGAGTTTCCTTTCTAAGACTATATGTGAACATTACTAAATTTTGTATTGATATCCAATAGCCAATGATTAATAAATCAATGTGTTCTAGTGGTGTCATTAAACAAAATAAACTTGAACTTCAACGTTATTACAAATTGAAAACACAATGTGTTTTGAATGTCATACAACAATAACCTTCATTACTACAGTACTAGACTTACTGTTCGTCTTTTTGAACATGTCCCTGGTAATTTTATTTTAGATTATTCAGAGAACAGGTGGTCTCTAATGACAGGTGATCTACAGTTAAAAACCCTAAAAAACGGAACCTATATAAATCAGAATTCCCTCAAAACCGGAAATTGTTTATGGTCCCTTTCTAAATACCAATACAGAACATAACCTCTCCTAACCGGATACCTCTTTGTCCTATGAGTGTCCGGTTTAGAGGGTGTCATTATGTTTAATGTAGTGGTTGTATAAACTGACTTCAAAAGTAGGGGGATGAGGTTTAGCTGGTAGGGCGCTTTGCTGGACAATCGGTCGCAGAGTCGATCACCCTTGATAGACTCCAGTTTCTTCTCGTTCCAACCAATGCCGAACACTAACAATTGGTACACATACGGTCATGCTTTGTATTGTCATGTTTACAGGAAAATGCTTATAAAAGAACCCTTGCTGTCCATTAGGAAGGAGTAACCTGTATAACAGTAGCTCCTTTTACCGCCCCCCCCCCCCCTCTCTCTCTCTCTCTCTCTCTCTCTCTCTCTCTCTCTCTCTCTCTGTCTGCCCCCAATGTTATAAATTAAACAAATATTATTTTTCATTAAACAATATTAACGTGTCCTCTTAATAAAGGTGACTGCTTAACAGAGGTGACGACCATCATCAACGCCATCACCACCATTACCCAAATCATCACCCCTCTGCATTGAAATTTTGTTTTTCTTCATAAATTATCGTCTTGATTAACAGCCCGGGGCTAATGAAGTCGACTCTGTCAGTTTTCATGTGCTGTCCACTTGGAGAATTGCGCTCGTTTCCAATTTGCTTGTCTTCATCTGATTTATTCCATAACCTTCGTCTGATTTCTAATATATCGAGCGGCGCTGCATCACGGCATATGATGAATACGAGATTGATGTATCTAGAATAAGAATTCTCCTGAAGGAAAACAGTCCTGGCAGGACATAATTATTCTGCTATTAGAAGTGTGAGCCCCTGGGAAATGGGAATCCCTCAGACAAAATATCTAATCCAAATAAGGGTCACTTTTCGATTAGGACCAAAAAAAAAGGTCAATATTTACTGCCGTCAGCAAAGTCTCGAGATTTGACTTGATACTGTATAATTCAATCAAGAAACCTTTCATCCTTTTTATCGCGGAAATGTATGAGTCATTTTGATAATGGAGAATTATTTCAGCATGGGAGGATCCAGACATATTAGGATGGAGGGGTGTTCCTCCAAATAGAATACTGTATATTCCTGGGAAATTAGTCCAGTCGTAAGACCGACCGTTTACTGTTTACATTGTTCAGTGTTGTTCAAAGAACGTTTTGATTACTGTATTAGAAACTATTTTTCATTCCTATAATGGTAGAGAATATAGGCGTCGGAAGCGGAGGGTTGAGATATAATCCCTCTCCAGTTGAAAGGCGAATTAATATATTATTGACCCTTCCAATTATTGGCATCTTCTAAGGTTCAATCATGTCTTCCCTAGCCCTAACCCCTGGAATAGCCAGCGGTTTGGTCCAGGGGGTGGGGTACTTAAAAAACGTTTTTATATGGAACCTGCCCTAGTCTACTTTCGGATCCGCCAGTGATCGGTATTCCAACTGAAGCCTGATTGTGACGTGTTCAAGTTTTTGTATGTTTTATGGATTTTTTTTCCCCGACAGTAGCTAGATTTGCGTGAAATGGGTTTTTATCGAAATCGCGAGGTTCGGCTTAAATCCAGAGATCATCTTTTGAAGGAAGCGGTCGTGAAGATGCATTAATTGTATTGATGAAGTACGGGAAACAAAGTGTTTGAAAACACATTTTCGCCATGCGGTATCTCATGATTATCTGTCGGCAGTTAGTACACGTGTATAGGCTATAGCTGTCGTATTGACGTTAACATCATGTAGACGAAATATATTTTAATATTTCATTAGGCAATCTAACATGTTTTGGGTTGTTGCTTTTTGTAGTATCGTCGTGTATTTTCAGTCAACCGTTACTTATATAAGTTACTTGCTGGGAAAGGAGTATTTGCTAAATGACACCTCGTCATATTTAAAACTAGTGCCTAAAATATGGTTAAGTGACAAATAAAGCTCTCTGCCCCCTCCTCCTCTCTCTATCTCTGTGACTATCTCACCCTCTCTCTGACTTTATCCATCTCCTTTTCCCCCTCTCTGTCTCTCTGTCTCTGTCTCTGTCTCTCTCTCTCTCTCTCTCTCTCTCTCTCTCTCTCTCTCTCTCTCTCTCTCTCTCTCTCTCTCTCTCTCTCTCTCTCTCTCTCTCTCTCTCTCTCTCGTGATTGGAGAACGATTAAAATGTTTAGCGGTGTTGTTTTACAAATGTCCATTCCTTCTGCCATATACACTGCATTCAGTTAATATAATATTAAGAGTGTACATTATAAATTTAAGCCTGATTCCGTAATTCCAACTTTTCATAGACGTTGAGTTTTTGGGGTCTTTCAAAAAGACATTTTGATTGGACCTGACCATCATCACCTGGCACAGTCAGACACAACACGTGGCCATATGTCTGCTAGAAACGTTGACCTTATCGAGACCTTTGTAATTATTTCTTGACCTTTTCAGGGACGAATGTAAATAAGAATATTTTTCAAGTCCGTCTCTCGCAAATCAAGACTGCTCATACAGCACCGTGCACGTCGCCGCGTCTTTGTTTAGTGGACACCCGGTCCAACCCAGGGCCACGACGCATGATGCCGCATAACTTATTATCCACTCTTTAAAAGTCGCCGCGATTGGCTAATCTGTCGGTCACAGAAGCCGCCTTTGAAAGCAAATGAAAATTTGATTTTCAGAGTTTCTATATAATGTATGGCCTTTTCTTAAAGGATTTGTCAGTTTTAGTTCAAATGAAATGATATTTAACCGGATCTTGTCTTGTTAGAGAACAAAGAATATAATTTAAACAAGATCACTTTTACAATTAGTTCGAGTCTGCGCATATATGCGGATATGTTAAATAAAAATGTCGGATTCATGCAAATCCGAAAATGGATGTTTTCTCGAGCAACATAATATTAATTGCAAAACGAACACAGTTTTCTTAATATAACAAAAAGTAAAACACACACACACACACACACACACACACACAAAACAAAAAAAACAACAACAAAAAAACAACCCTCTTACGATTGTTACCGATAAGCTACTTAAATAGACGATTTATGGTGCGGATGGTAGATACTTCTTCTAATGTCATATATTAAAAACATTATATAGACATTTGATGAGAAATATGTGCATATACAAAGTCAATAAACAAGTACCTGTATAAAGTTCATATACACTTGTATATTCCGTGATGTCAAATTGGATAAACTATAACATATACAAATATGGCAGACATCTGTTCACCAATACGTAAAATGGACCCTTGATTATATACACCAAATCTTTTTCTCTTGGTATTTATCTTGAGTGGACTTTCATATACAAAATTACAGCAATTGACGATAGTAAAGCGAGTTTAGATAAATATGAATTGGAGGGTTTTGGAGACATATTACTTATGCCGAGTAAATATTCATTGGATCAGAGCAGGTAATAGATGCAGATTACAATGATTTGCGGTCGTTAGTACATAATGGAGGCCTGTCGTCTGCGGTTAAATGGAAATAGCGCGTGCTTATGGATACGACCAACACGATCCAAGACTTTGCTGCCAGAACAGATAATTAAAATGGTCAGATTACACGATATTTAATCATTTCACTTAAAGGTACTTGGTACTTTTGCAATATGGGACGGGACGTAGCCCAGTGGTAAAGAGCTCGCTTAATGTGCAGTCTAGGCTCAACATCTAAATTAGAAATCCTATTAAAATTATGCTAAATGTTCTTTCCATTTTATTTTCTCTCTTTTGTCTTTTGTTTGTTTAAAAATTATTTTCATAGACAATCGCCGACAAAGACAAAAACCATGAAGTACCAGTCCGTTTATCGCTTTTAAAATGGACAAGAATTAATTTTCGTAGGTGATGTATAAACCAAACAAACAGACCAAAAATACACACACAAAAAAACACACACAAAAAACAACACAAAAAACCCCAACACAAACAAACAAACAAGAACAAAACATTCAATGATGACCGACAGATCAAAAAAAGAAAAAGAAAAGAAAAGAAAAAAGAAAAAAAGAAAAGAAAAAAGAAAAAAGAAAAAGAAAAACTGTTACTGTACTTTTAATGCATGAATATTCTTTTTAATGCTATTTATGTTTTGCCGTTGACGGAAAATGGATTGTTATTGTACATAGTTCTTCGCTACCTTCATTCACTGTCAGGCGCGGATCAAGGGAGGTGGGGTGCGCATTTCAATGGTATTTCGATATTTTCCGTTAAGTTACGAAAATGGCCGAACACGTTACCATGAAAATGTCAACATTCCTTTGACGTGACGTCAACAATGCTTTGTCGTTTTAATATGCTTAATTGATGTCAAAGCGATACTAAGTACGTTCCTCTGAATATATTTCAACTTAAGAAATGTACGAATAGAATCGCTGTTTGACATTTATATGCATATTTAGTTTAAATGGGTATAAATATAAACTATCTGAGCATGGATCTAACTTTAATTACACATGTACTACCTAATGACGACAGCTAACTTCTGTGCTGTTCTATTTTCTACGAGCGTTGAATGGATATAACAACAGAGATAAGTTTTGTTTGATTGTTTATTTATCAGGACTGTTGAGATGGGGGTTCGTAGATATTGGCGCAGCCAGAATGTTATATTGAGTGGTCACCCGCACTGGAGGGGGGTGGGGGGTGGGGATGAGGAGGGTCATGACCCCCCTGCTCCCCCGGGGTAAGCTAATACAAGAAATGTACACGAGGTTAATTCAGTTCAGTGTATTATATTGCTTTAATCTAATAACTGCCCTTGAGGGTGTTGGAGGTTCGCTCCTCATTTCGAAATTCGAAGTGCCCCGAAAAATCCAGCGCTTAATTTTGGCTACCTTGAGATTTCTGTGGAAGATTAATATATATAGATAAAACATGTTAGTGTACTTCATGTAAGATTCATTTTTAAGCGTTGCACCCTCTACATAGAAAATATTGCATCCGCTCCTGCCTGCTGTGACATACAACACTGCAGTATTACTACCACCCACCTTTCCCCATCTGCTAGCATTACAGCCTCTATGGGACCTCTGTTCGACTTCACGCTGGATACGCCACTGAAACTAGTACTCTATTTTTCTTTCTGTCTTTTTCTTCTTCTTTTTTTACTTTGTATTTTGGTGTCTTCTTCTTCTTCTTCTTCTTCTTCTTCTTCTTCTTCTACTGAGTTCAAGCTACATAGTTAATCAAGTTTCACATTTGGAGTTCGGTTGTGTTAAAAAATATCTCTGTCTGAATCGAGATACGGACATTTGCCCCCCAGGACATTTGCCCCCCAGTCCAAAAATGGATAGGTGGACATTTGCCCCCCAGTCGAAATGATGGCTAGGACATTTGCCCCCCAGTAGAAATGTTGGCTAGGACATTTGCCCCCCAGTAGAAATGTTGGCTAGGACATTTGCCCCCCAGTTGATATCTACTATATTGATAAAATGAAACAAAAACATTAAATATTGTGAACAACTTTATTTTCATTTTGAGCACATGTTGAAAAAGCACATTAGAAAGCACATGGGTATGGGTTAGGGGTTAGGGGTTAGGGTTAGGGTTAGGGTTAGGGTTAGGGTTAGGTTTAGGTTTAGGTTTAGGTTTAGGGTTAGGGTTAGGGTTAGGGTTTAGGCTTAGGCTTAGGCTTAGGGTTAGGGTTAGGGTTAGGGTTAATTAAGAACTTAGTCAACACAGTAATTTAAGTTGTTAATTAAACCAATTTTTATACTGGGGGGGGCAAATGTCCTAGCCAACATTTCTACTGGGGGGGGGCAAATGTCCTAGCCAACATTTCTACTGGGGGGCAAATGTCCACCTATCCATTTTTGGACTGGGGGGGGGGGGGCAAATGTTCTGGGGGGCAAATGTCCTGGATTCGTCTGAATCACGTTTTCTTTGGTGCCTCAGTCTTTGTCAGCCAGAGTTGGTGTGTTCATTCAGTTCTTTAATCCTGCTCCTTTGTGCGAGGGCCAAGACTGGAGGATGTGCTTTGGAATCTGTGGTTCTGTTTGATTAGAAACGTCATGAGTGTCTGTCAGTTTCAGGCGGAACATATTGGACCGGGGATGGCGGTGACCAGTCCATGGTCTGAATTTTGTCGTCTGCTAGAGTCTCTCCAGGTTGTGGACCGAGTCCTTGGTTTTTGGTAGTGGAATTGCGGGACTTTTTATGATAGTTTTTGTCTTTCTGGAGATTAGGTTACTTAGCTGTTCCTCGGTACCTATATTCGTGATCAGCCAAACAGGGGCGTGTACAGGGGTATGTATTTTGGAGGGCGGCAGGCTGTTTTTTGCCCAAATTAAACGAAAATGACCGAATCTAGATAATAACATTTATTCATAAATAGTATTAGTATTACTACCAAACAGCTGCAAGAGAACCACTTTGCATTTGTACATGGATTACAACTAATTTTGAGGGTAGAATGATGGAAATACAGGATAACAAGGTCTCAGGATAGCACATTTTGTCCGAATATCTCTATAATGTTTGCCCGAATTTGAGGTTTTTCTCCAGAACTAGTGGGGACAGTTGCCCCACCCCCTGTCCTCTGTCTCGTACGCTTATGGCGAGAACCAGAGGTACAGTACAATGTTTGTTTTAAAAAGATAATGTACGTTTAATCTTTGTTCGACTGGTAGGACCGAATCTTCAAAGACTGTTTTCGTCTTACACGTGTGTAACTACATATATTTATGGCGTTTAATTACTTGCATGTGAGACAGACCGGCTTCGTAAATTCAGTCCATGTTATTTTGAAGGGGCAGGCCATAGCCCAGTGGTAAAGCGTTCGCTTGATGTGCGGTCGGTCTGGGATCGATCCCCGTCGGTGGACCCATTGGACTATTTCTCGTTCCAGACACAACCGGTGTAACAAAGGCCGTGGTATATATTATCCTGCCTGTGGGATGGTGCATATAAAAGATCCCTTGCTGCTAATCGAAAAGAGTAGCCCATGAAGTGGCGACAGCGGTTTTCCTCTCTCAATATATGTGTGGTCCTTAACCATATTCTGACGCCATATAACCGTAAATAAAAAGTGTTGAGTGCGTCGTTAAATAAACATTTCCTTCCTTCCTTGTCATTTTGAAATGTACGCAGTTATATAAACCTCGGTCATCACATTTTAATGTTCATGTACAACATATAAAAACAAAAGCAACAACAACACTATAGGTTATCCATCAAAACCCCTATGTGTATTTCGGTTCAAAAGGTTTATAAAAGAGAGAAAATAACTTAAAATAAAGCATAACATTATTTTCTTTAGCACACAATGAAATAAGTGTCAGTTTTAAATCATTGTTAACAAGTATGTTTGACGCAACAGGCTTTCACCCTACTCAACACCATTCATTTGTTTTATATTTTTCCCCGACTCTCCCCATCCACCTATCAACTGACTTTACATATTCGTATTTCAGTTCATCGCCTATAAACTGTCCCTGCAATTAAAACTTCAAAAGTAATGTTAGACTCCCTTTCAGCTGCACCCGTAATTTAAGATCACTTTCGTAACACAACCCTTGTAATGTACTTGTCTGCCAACCACGCTTTGGGTGGCTCGGTAAACGAATCCTTTGAACTGCTAGTGTTACCTGAACAGGTATACTTTGATGTACTAGTGTTATAATCAACAGGTGTTCTGACAAAGCACTAGTGTTTCACTGCTACAGGTGAAAACAATGCCAGGTATGTTGTCTTTGCTACCTGTAATACAGTAAGATCGGGTGTAACTATTATTGTTACCTACCTTCATTGACTTTAGTTAATAAACCCCTACCTAGGCGATCAAAGAGGTCTGCCGAACATAATTATAGTAATTAAGTTGAGATATTTTATTAGTTGTGTACCTTCTTTTGGATGTAAGCTCATTAATTAGTTTACAGGTTCGGTGGCGTAAGGGTTAAAATCGTCGGTGGGTTAAACTATTAGCTGATAGGTGCCGGGTTCGCATCTCGGTACCAGCTGAAACACACAGTGAATTTTAGGTTCTCTGTGGGTAGGTTTATTGTCAATACACCGAGTTCTCTCTCCCTAACTACTAACACACGCGATAGCTGAGGAGTGTGCCCAGGACAGCGTGTTTGAACATTCATAACATAATATATACGTAAACAAAAACAACTCAAGTCAAAATGAAATGAAAGAAACAAAATAATGTTATTGATGTATACTTTATTTTGGATATAAGCACTTGTAACTAAGAGGGGGCGAGACGTAGCCCAGTGGTAAAGCGCTCGCTTGAGGCGCGGTCGGTCTGGGATCGATCCCCGTCAGTGGGTCCACTAGGCTATTTCTTGCTCCTGCCAGTGTACCACGATTGGTACTCAAAGGCCATGGTATGTGCTATCCTGTCTATGGGATGGTGCATATAAAAGATCTCTTGCTGCTAATCGAAACGAGTAGCCCATGAAGTGGCGACAGCGGGTTTCCTCCCTCAATATCTGTGTGGTCCTTAACCATATGTCCGACGCCATATAACCGTAAATAAAATGTGTAGAGTGCGTCGTTAAATAGAAATCATTCCCTTGTAACTAAGATGGTGCAGTGGTTAAGTCATTTACTGGTAGGTACATGGTTCGGATCGCGGTACCGGCTCCCACCCACGATGTGTTTTAATGTTTCATTGGGGAATGTAAGACTAACCATTAACTCCAGTCCCGAACAGACACTTCAAGTATCTGAAGTGTGTGTCTAGGAAAGCGTGCTTTAATCTTAAATGGATACAAGCACGACAAAAAGATTAGGGTTTGAGTAGACGACTTTTGATTTATGTCTACATTAAAAAAAATCATTACATATTTATATAAATTTGTACCGAGAGACACATAGAGACTCCTGTCCTGGACGGAGGAGACGGCCGAGGCCGGCACTTGTGCCCATGACAGGCGTGCGCTAAACCAGCTTGCTCTGAATGTGCACGTTAATCCCTAGATATCCACAGAGAGAGAGAGAGAGAGAGAGAGAGAGAGAGAGAGAGAGAGAGAGAGAGAGAGAGAGAGAGAGAGAGAGAGAGAGAGAGAGAGAGAGAGAGGGGGGTTTTGAGAGAGACAGTAAGACAGAACGATAGCTGAGAGAGAGAGAGAGAGAGAGAGAGAGAGAGAGAGAGAGAGAGAGAGAGAGAGAGAGAGAGAGAGAGAGAGAGAGAGAAGAAAGAGAGACAAAGAGACACATTTAGACAGATAGGAAGATATATTATGAGAGAGAGAGAGAGAGAGAGAGAGAGAGAGAGACAGAGGGAGAGGGAGGTGTGTGTACATACTAGACAAAGCAGTACATACCACGAACTTTGATGTACGAGTATTGGTATTGGAGCTCATGGACACAAAATCAGGCGAACAGTTACTTTGATATTTAATTGTCCAATTGTTTGTGAAATGAATCATAAAAATATGCGATTTCAGGGAACAAAGAAGTGCTTCGTTGCCATCAATTCATGTTAGACCTTTGCTTAGCTCCACCATATCAAACACCCCTTACCTACCCAGAACAATTCCAGCTCCGATACTGATGACATTCTTTGTTCCTTTGTACAAGCAAAATATGTCAAAACATATTTTGGTGTGCATCTGGGCGTATAACATATATATTACACAGCCTCCTGTTATTATGCTTGTATGCTATGCATTCAGCTGCATTTCAATGCAAAATGAGAAAATCGCTTATTAATGACAGTAAGTTGATACGCCAGACAAAAACTTACAGTGGATGTTAAAATGTTAAGCTCTCTTTAATAACTAATGTCTTAACATATTACTGCCGCGTTTTATGCACAACTCATTGAGTACCAGATGGCTGTCGAATGAAGTAAATAAAGACACTGGATGAATACAAACAGGATGGACGTATGTTGAGTATTGAACTATTTAGACAAACAGAAAGACAGACAAGAAAAAGAAAGAGGCAGACGTTAAAATAATACATGTATGCTTTTAAGTGCTCTCAAGCGCATATTTTTAAAGTGCTCTCTCCTGAGTTTGTAGTCATTTAAAAAGGTTTTCGGCAAATGAAATATTTGTTAATTATTATAATTTACTTACATTTTCTTGCGTAGAATGTGAATATTTCTATAACCAATGCATTTCTGGACATAGTAATGCTTTGTAGAATTTTAATATCAGTTTAAAAAAAAAAAAAATCGTACGTACCCTAGTTTTAAGCCGTGAAAATTAACACTAAGTTTAGTTAATCTACAAACCAGTAACACATTTGGATAAAGTTACAATTGAGTGAAATATGAGTCTGTGACTTTGAAATGGTGAAATGGTGAAATACCCCCTAAAAATAGACTAAACCTCGACTCCATAACTGTTACTTCTCAGACGCACGTGCGTTTTTAAAACATGAGAAATGCATTTTGTGATATTAAAAACACTAGGATGACCAAAAACACTTCGAATGTACGGAAATTGATAATCTAAACAATAAAATCTAAGTAAAGTATGATTTCAGTTATCAAAAACGGCTCTAATAGTCAAAAATATGTCTCAGTGTTTAAAAACTAGGGTATGTCCCTTTAAGATAAGATAGGGTTTTAAACAGTAAGAAAAGGCAGTGTATGTGTTTATTTTTTTGGGGGTGGGGGTGGGGGGACAAACGGAAGTCTTGCTAGGACTGAAAACTCAGGATAGTTCCTTAAAAGATTCCGTTTAGTGTAGTGAAATACCTGGCCAGACATAATCCTTTCAATTCAGTTCAATAAATTAATGAATGTTTAACTAATCCCCAGCACGAAAAACATCGGCTATAGGAAGGGAAAACATGTTTTAAAGTTAAAAGTTTGTTTTGATTAACAATACCACTGAGGCACATTAATTTATAAGTTATCAGCTATTGGATGTCAAACATTTGGTATTTCTGACCTATAGTCTTGAGAGAGAGAGAGAGAGAGAGAGAGAGAGAGAGAGAGAGAGAGAGAGAGAGAGAGAGAGAGAGAGAGAGAGAGAGAGAGAGAGAGAGAGAGAGAGAGAGAGAGAGATGGGGCGGACGGGGATGGGGGAGGGGGCGACAAGAGAAAGAGATCAAGCGAACGAGCGAAAGAGATGGAGACAGACAATGAGAAAGAGGATTAGCGATAGAGAGACAGAGAGGGAGATGAGGAGAGACGAAACAGAGACAGGGAGAATGAGAAAAAGGGAAAGCGAGAGAGAGAGAGAGAGAGAGAGAGAGAGAGAGAGAGAGAGAGAGAGAGAGAGAGAGAGAGAGAGAGAGAGAGAGAGAGAGAGAGAGAGAGAGAGAGAGAGAGAGAGAGAGTAAAAGAGACGGAGAGGAATGTAGAGGAAGGGGAAGGTAGAGCACAACAATGATATTTAATAACATATCACAAATGCTAGTGACGGCGGCTTTTCAGCCTTGAAGACCTTTCGCTTTGTTAGTGAAGTTTTTCGCCATTGTACTGCTTCACGTGTCAAAACACCCTTTCATTGTCACTGGAGGAGAGTCGATTATCCAGATTTCCACTGTCCATATTTAATTAGCCATAAATATGGCCGTCACCTGTTGATAACCAAGAGAGAGACATACCTATGCCACAGGATGAATGGCTGTCTCCATTGGTTACGAAATGTGTCCAAACGGATCGTGATGGCGAAGACGTTTAGAGGGTGGCTGTTGATCCGAGAGTGCGGGGTTATTGCTTGCAAACGAGACCTCAATTAGACGGCTTGTCCAATAATCCGCCATTGACCGACCCCTCTATATCCTCTATGGCCGACTCAACAACTCTCAACAATTCTATAGTTCTTTATTTAAAGTGCCGCAACGCTTGGACCGAGGAGCCTGCCATGGGCATCTGAATGACAGAAATGTCCACTGGTAGGACGACGAGTGCTCACACCTGCAGACGAGTGCCGGGAGCAGGGCTCTCGTGTCTCCGCAAACACTCGTCCGATATCCACACCTTCACAAAAAGTGGCCATGATATACGGCTAATCACGTGATTCGTGACTGTACTTGACATCAAGATTCAGCATTTATTTCGTAATAACCAGCGTCTCTCTCTCTCTCTCTCTCTCTCTCTCTCTCTCTCTCTCTCTCTCTCTCTCTCTCTCTCTCTCTCACACACTTTGTCTCTATCTGTCTGTCTCTTTCTGTCCCTCTCTCTATGTGTCGTTCTCCCTCTGTGTCCCTCTCTATTTGTCTCTCTGTCACTCCCTCGCTCTATTTCTATCGATGTGTCTTACTCTCTCTCTCTCTCTCTCTCTCTCTCTCTCTCTCTCTCTCTCTCTCTCTCTCTCTGTGTCTCTCTGTCTGTCTTTGATACATCTGACGATACATAGAGCATTCGCCTGAGGTGCTTGGGTCATAGGAGAGATCACCCCTCAATTTAGGTATTCTCTGATTATTATTTTTCTATCCCAACCAGTGCCCTATGACTGATATATCAAAGGCCATGGTATGTGTTGTCCTGTCTGTGGAAAATTGCACGTAAAAGATCCCTTGCTGCTAATGGAAAAAAATGCAGCAGGTTTCCTCTAAGCGTATATGTCAGAATGACCATATGTTTGATACCCAATAGCCGAAACTAGCGGTGTAGTTAAACAAAACACACTTTAGCCATTTTGACTGAACAATGAGTTGATGTGTTGTTAAACAGATATTCCTTTTCTTGTTTCTAAAGCCATGACACATCCACATTGAAACAAGAACGTGCTTGCGCGCCAAGTCAAAAAGTCAACCCATTTTCGTACCGTCGGACCGCTACAAGTAGCTATATTTATAAGTGCCAGGTATGTACCACTCACAATTGCATTATTGACCATTAAACACACAGGCAATAACCGTGGAATGTACATTATGAGCAAACACCTGTGGAATGTGTCATTTGACGAGCACCGGATCGTAGGGATGTGTCGTACTTTGCATGTTTATTATATTGATGTAATTATATAGTTGTCGTTGTCACAGATATAGTATTGTGCGCGTGCCTCTGACGTTTTATATTAAAAATATTCACAAGGTGGAACAGTTGTATAGAATGTAGGCTATTTTAACGTATGATGTGTATACAATTAATAATCCTTAGACTGAATAGTACAAACGGCACAGATAATAATAACTGCTATTTCAAAAATGCAGGACGAAAAAGAATACGGTTTTGAAGAATGGCCTAAAGAATAAATAGGTATACAATTTTTTTGGTACAAAATATTTTTAAAAATTCAAATTTTGAATTTATTCAATTAAATAATAAAACAGTTGTATGTCCTATATAATATTATTATATACATAATTAAAGTCTAAAAGTAGTTGATTATTATTTTAATACTTAGTATTTAGTGTAAAGACAAATATGTACGGTGCTGTTTTTCGTATCCATAAATTCCAAAATTCTGAGTTTCTGTGTGTGTGTGTGTCTCACTCTGTGTGTGTGTGTGTGTGTGTGTCTCTCTCCCTGTGTGTGTGCGTGTGTCTCTCTCTCTCTCTCTCTCTCTCTCTGTCTCCCGTTGTCTCTGTCTCTCTGTGTGTATGTCTCTCTTTGTCTGTCTCCCCCTGTCTCTCTCTCTTTCTCAACCTCTATCTCGCTCGCTACCCTTCTCTCACCTCATTTTAAACTCTTTTAATCTCTCTCTCCCTTTATCTTTCTCATTCTCGAAACCCCCCCCACTGTAATGTTATACACTAAATAGGCGTAGTTTAAAATGTACTGAATTGTCGTTCAGCATATGATGTTTATCCTTCTGAACGTAAACCAAAATCTAAACGTGTAACGTGTATGTATTGGTATATTATCCTATTGTTTATGTAATTATCGGCACTTTTATATTTATCTCACGACACGACTGTTTGTATTAATGTATGTTTGATGTCTGTAGATATTTTGGCTTTGGCGAATAAACTGATTCTGATTTCCATCGATTCTCGTTTCAACCTGTGCTCTGTATATGCAGATGTGTGGCGTCACCAGCTTTTTTTTTTTTTTTATTTAAGACTGTTTTTTAGGCTTTTTTTTTTTTTACCACATACTAGTAACAGTCACTTAATAGCCATCAGTTAAGCAATGTGCTGAGGTGCCTTTACACTTCCACCCTGTCGAGTTATGTCCCCTGCTTGACACCTCTGGGGTAAGTTCAGTCAAGCACTTGTCGCTAACGTCGCTAACGTCAATCGAACTACCACTTCGGGAACCAATCAAATAGTTCACGAACGTTAGTGAAACGTTTACTGGCTGAACTTGGGGCTGTTCAACAAGGTGGTCCATGAAACATAATTCATATGTCTAGTATATGAATCAATATATTTACCGTAAATATTATGTTAAAGGAGATTAAACTTAGAAAATGTCAATATGGTAGTTATGGTCGTTAAACTGGTGAGGCAGTGTGATAAATGTAGTAATAATAAACTTTGTGGTTACTTCACACTTAGCGACACCTGTCAGGTGAGTGCATGTGTTCCAAGACTGAGCAGAACAGTCTCAGTGCGCAGACAAAAACAAAACCCTAAACCATCGACTTTAATATGTAGACTCTTTAGCTTTAGACAAATAAACTGAAATGCATTAGTGTACGGCACACGTTATCTCAGTACAGAGACCGAAATGTATTATGACAACTGTTAAAACACAAAGCGATATCCCCACTATCGACTATACACTACATATTGCGGCAAATCTCATTATCAAGTGGCCTAAATTGTATCTCTGTCTATTGGATTTCATTTCAATTTATCTTCCTGCTTATATCCAATGAAGGCTCAAGCACGCAGTTGTGTAACGTGGCAGACCCTAGTTTTTAAGCACTACGGCGATTGTTTTTCACTATTAGAGCCGTTTTTTTATCGTTTAACTCAGACATTACTTAAATTGTGTTGCTTAGGTTATCCATTTTCAACATTCGAAATGTTTCTGGTTATCCTGGAGTTTGTAATGATTGTAGGAAAAAAGGTCAAAGGAACTTTTTTTCCTATGACTTTTTTTCCTTTGACTTTTTTACATAACTTTTTTCCCCTTGACCTTTTTTCCTCTGACTTTTTTTCCGCGCACCGTTTGTAATACCGCTAAATGCATTTTTTTTTTCATAATTCTAAAAAATGCATGTACGTCCGAGAAGTAACGGTTATGGAGACGAGTTCTAGCCTGTTTTTAAAAAGAGTATTTCCCCATTTTAACGTCACAGACTCTCGTTTAACTCTATTGTAACTTTATCCAAATGTGTTACAGGGCTGTAGATTAACCAAATTTAGTGTCCATTTTCACGGGTTGAAACCAGTGTCTTCAGCTGAGATTTATGCGTGCCAGCCCTTGGCATCCTAAATGTCCACCTATAGTTATAAAATAAAGAAAGATACAGATATTTTTTAGTCTCAAGTAAATTGCATCTAGGGTCATAACTATAAAGAGGACCCATTTTAAATATTTTGAGTTAGATTGTTGTGTTAATTCCATCATAGTATACCCAAACTGATGATTTTGGGTGCAATTTGTTTTTGACAATATTCACACCTTACAAAAATCCTCACTAGAATAAAGGTTTAGCTATGAAATGTTTCACAAAATCAGCTTGTTTGAAAATTACACAAATTGATCGCGCCCCACGTTTGTCGCAAGAAAAACCCGGTGCATGGCTGTCAATCCTTATTACAGCTAAACCGTTAGCACTCTCAGTGATAAACCAGTTTAAAAAAAAAAAACTCCTTGGCTATCACTGAGCTTAAGAATTTACTTCATATTCCAAATATTTACCCTTCAAACATGGATCTATACAAAAACAACAAGCGAACTATTTTCGCGACAGAATACACAGGGGAGCTAAGTGTATACTGCTACCTTAATGGTGCCATATGCAATTTATTAAACTCGTTTGAGAATTTTACTTTTGAAATAATTCGCAATTCCGTTTGAAAAATTTCGTATAGCACACTTTATCTGACAATAACCTCCACGCACTAGCATATGCAATGTCATCTTCGAATTACATAGATTATGATAATTTGTGCCAAAATGGTCTCATTACCATATTACCACCCGCCTACAAGGCAACCGTCATCACCACACCCCGCCTACAGAATAACAAAAGAACCGAAACGGCCAACATGGCAGCCTGGAAGGCGAACACAGGCCAGAGAGGTTGTATGTCTGACATCATTAATAAATAATTGGCCAAATGTTTGAGAGAATGGGAGAAAACAGATGTGGATTGTTAAATAACTGCCATTTGTGAAAATAAATAAAGCTGGTTTACAGGTACTCGACAGCGGGTTTCTGCTCGGGGCACCTGATCTGAGGTAGTGTGTGTACATGGCAACCTAGTTAGTTAGAATGGCTTCCAGACCAGGCAAGAGGCGGGGTGTGTAGCTCAGGTCGGCTGACTCACTAAACCATTGCAAACAGACTTGTAAGGACGAAGAATTGATGTTGCGTTTAAGTAAGAGCTTAAGAGAGCGTTATCAAATAGACCCCAGGCGTACAGTACTCACCTGAGGTGTGTTGGATTGTAGGATCTCTCCCCCTCCCCGTCACAACTCTAAGGACTCCAAGGGGGTTTGTGTGTGTGTGTGTGTGTGTGTGTGTGTTTATGTATGTATACATGTATGTATTTATTTACTTATGTATGTATGTTTGTATGGATGTATAGATGGATGGATGGATGTGTGGGTGGATGTGTGGATGCACGAGTGTGTATGAGTGTATGTATGTATGTATGTATGTATGTGTGTGTATATACTGACACACAATGAAAACGCAAAACAGATATTTTTCAATATTTTGTTGTGATTAATGACAAATATATTTATTGGACTTAAAATAACAATTTATGAGAGGAAGCCATTGATTGGTACTTTTGTCTGTGTTCTAATCCTGGTTTTGTTCTCGTTACACATACAATAGCAGAAACACACAAAATGGTGTGAAATGCGTTCACTATATGCTCAATCATGCTGCATGCAATGCACGTGAAATGCCAGTATGTGGACACATAAAAGTCACGTAACGGTGTCATATTCCTCGTCACATTAAGAATGCCACGACTCAGAGAAGAACAAGGGAGCGAGCGTTGGGCATGGTCCAAGGGGGGACTTCGCAAAGCCAAGTTGCTAGGACCTTCAGAGTCCATCCATCAACTATTGGACGACTTGTTGAACGTCATCAACAGACCGGGAGTGTCCGTGATCGACCTCTACCTGGTCAACGTCCCGTTACGACCCCACGCCAAGATCGGTAGATTCGACGACACCACATCCGTGTCCGATTCAGAACTGCGACGACGACAGCAAGCAACACAACAGGACGTCACAGAAGGCCTATCCATCCGATGACGGTCATCCGTCGACTCAGAACGGCTGGACTCAGATGCAGACGCCCGTACAACGGTAACATCATGACACCGCGACGTCGTGCTGCGAGACAACAGTTTGCTCTCCAGAATGGTAATCATCCACCAGCCTTTTACCAGAGCATTGTTTTCTGAGACGAGTCCCGTTTCTCCGTCTCCTTTGCCAATGGAAGAGCACGTGTGTACAGGAGACTCCATGAACGGTACGTTGACAGTTGTGTGAGGGAACGTGATCGGTTTGGCGGCGGTTGTCTGATGGTATGGGGGGGGGGGGGGGGCATTCAGCTGTGATTTCAGGAGTGATCTCATCATTGTCCACGATGCCCTTACAGCCCAGCGTTATGTTGACGTTATTCTAAGACCAGTTTTCCAGCCACTTTTGCGCCGTCACCAAAGACCAGGAGGTCCCTTTCTGTTTCAACAAGACAATGCCCGTCCACATACTGCAAGAATTACCCAGGCATTCCTGCAACAAGCCGGTATCACCGTTATGAACTGGCCCGCCGTTTCACTGGATTTGAACACAATTGAACACAATGTCATGTGGGATGAGTTAGGACGTAGTGTACATCACCGCCAGCTACCACCGCGTAACGTCGCTGAGCTTGCACAGGCGTTGTAGAAGGAGTGGAGGAACATTTATGTGGCTTATTTGAGAAGTTTGTGCCAATCCTTTCCCCGTCGTCTTCACGCATGCTCACAGGCCAATGGTGGACACGCCAGATACTGACCTTGATATTGGGGGGGGGGGGGGGGGGGGGGGAGAGTTGAACTTTTCGATTACGAATGCAACTCGATTACTGATGATAACTGGCCATGTTTCCATGTGAATGTATCTCATGAATACCAGTCATTAATGTCATATTACATTATCCATCAATTCATTAGTAGTTTGTCGTTATTTGCAATGAAAAGTTGTTTTTGCGTTTTCATTGTTTCAGTATATATATATATATATATATATATATGTGTGTGTGTGTGTGTGTAGGCGAGTGTGTATCCGTGCGCAGATGTATGTTTGTATGTATAGGACTGTATGCGTGTGAGTGTTGAGTATGTATGTGTCTGTGTGTGTGCGCGCGCGCTTGTGTGTGTTTGTATGTGTGTGTATGCGTATGACTGTGGGTATGAGTAAATAAAAGTAATCATTATATTTTACGTTTGAGAATCACGTTTTCGGATAATGGTATGACCTAAAGCGCGGACTGGATTATACGACATGGTGTACACAATATTCACGATTTACTGACGTTCTTTGGTCATACATTGTCTCTTGCGGCTCAGCTTTGATACTGTTGACATTTTAAACGCCAGTGCAATCCGAAAACTCGGAGGTTTGTTTTCCTCAATTAGTCATCGAAGCTGACCGCTAGGTGATGTTGCTCAGGTGTTCTGAAACTCTACCACTGTCCTTAAAGTGTCCCCAGAATTAAATATTTGAAATAATTTCACACTTTCGCTCAAACTTGAAGAGATTTGCTTGCTGTAGATTTCGTGCCATCAACCGGATGTGATGTAGCTGACATTTCGTTGTGTCTTTTCATTCATACACCAAGCAAGAGAAAGTTCGTGCCGTTGTTCGGGTTTTCTCGGTCCATCCCGCCTTCCAGGTGACTGCTAAACGCCGGTAAACACAGCTGTCGCTGTTTGTCACTACCAGTCCGTCGTTTTGACGTAGAAAATTAAAAGTAGACTAACCATAATACTGAATCTTATAGGAGCAATTATCGTAGTTGTTATACCATGGTTTCGCTGTTCGAAATTTAATTGTGATAAATAATTAATAATTAATCTTTCATACATATAAGTTTTAAATAATGAACTCGCGAATATCAAAATTGGAGTGTGTTGTCACAGAGCATACAAAGTGGCGTCCTCGGGAATTCTTGGTAAAAATAGAACGTATTCTAAAAAGATCTGCGTCGTATTTCTATCAAAACATCAACCAATCGATTGAAGTAACCTCTGTAGCAATGGCAGATTTCATTTCTATCGCCATCGTAATAATTTTATTACACATTGTTTTTAAATTATTTTTTAATTTTTCATTTTTTATTCAGATAATCAAACACACATATTATACAATATTATATAAGCATTGCATGTTGTAATCAAAACAACACAAATTAATATAAAAATTCGGTATCACACCTGAAATACACGACTGATATGTTGTGACTTTTTTTTTATAGTTTACCAGCTTTTAAAGGGGTCGGGGGTAAAGATACAGATAATAGAATTCAAATTGCTTCTAAAAATCATATACATGTATGTAAAAAAGATCAAACATAATTTTATTTTATTTTAAATTCCATTGAACATATGCATATAATAATAGCAACCATAGGTAGTAATTACTCAATAAGTAATGAATTGTCTTCATTTCACTTTAAAACATTTTCTCCTCTTCTTTTTTTCAACGCTAGGGCAATCTTAACCTCGGTATTTACAACATTCGATGTTCAGACATTGTCTCTTGAAATTACTGAGCTCGTGTTTACCCTTTATTTGTTAAAACAATAACAGAAACACCACACAAAGCACGGCTGAACAGTTTCGCAATGTTGCGTTCCTGCGTAACAAATGTTGGGTGTTTACTCGTAAAAACCCGGTACAGTAGTTGTAGCACGGCTAATAGCGGCGAAACACAGGTTTGTTGCGCAAGGTAAACAATCAGTGGCAGCGGTTAATACCTGGCCGGGTGATTGCCTGGCTACACTGCATACTGCAGTCCGTGCCAGTGCTCCACGACTATCATAATAATAATAATAACTTTATTTAATGAGGGTGACAGGTTTAACACAAGCTAATCTTCCACTTGGCCCTCAGCAATACATTGAAACACTGGAAAAGAAAATACATGTATACTAAGTACAATACTATTATAATAAATGCATACATACATATTGGCTAGAGCAATCTTATATTGAGGTAACCCAGACAGAAAACCTAAAGAGCTGAAGACGGAGCTGGCGCTCTTCAAAAAACCACAGTACCACGCAAAAATCACAAAATGAATATACCAATAGACAGATGTAATAGAAATGATGCTTGCCCATTGAAGTCCCCCCAGGATGAGGCAGTGTCGGGCTCCGTGCCTCGATGGAGTCCACCCCATGCTACTGGAGGTCCTTCCCATTCGCTTTTCCGTGCCAGGGGGCGAGGGAGGAAAGTTACTGGCCGAACAACAACAGCAAAGAATACACACCAAACTCTATGGAAAGAGAGGCGAACTGGAAAAAACAGCTCATTTTATCTTACAGACTGGACTATTGGTCTAAATTGTGAAAGAGAAAAAAAAAAAAAAAAAATATTTAACAGACATCTGTTAGTTGTGTAATATTGACACTAAAGTTTCAAAACATAATTATTATATAGAATTAAAACTAATCAGCCAAATAAACGTCCATGAGATATTGTTTCAGGCTGCATTTAAAGTTCGCAACTGACTTCTGGTGTCTAATATTAAAGGGTATTGTATTCCATATCTGAACACCTGAGTAACTGAAGGATTTTTTATATAGTTCAGTATGAGGCCTTGGTAGCTGAAGTTTGTTTTTGTTAGAGGATCTTAGGTTATAATTACAGGTTTCAGATATTGGGGTAAGGAGAGATGTATAGTATTCTGGGGAGAAGCCATTTAGTGCTTTATATACCATTATGCCGATATGGTATTTTATTCTGTCAGGGAAAGGTAAAATATTTAGTTCCCTGAACATTTTTTTAGATGGAGTTATTAATGGTTTGTTTAAAATTATTCTCATTGCACGTTTTTGCATTTTTAGAA
Organism: Gigantopelta aegis; assembly: GCF_016097555.1. Lineage (NCBI taxonomy): Eukaryota > Metazoa > Mollusca > Gastropoda > Neomphalida > Peltospiridae > Gigantopelta > Gigantopelta aegis. Next base: position 81,868,530 of record NC_054701.1, read on the forward strand.
TTTGAACCACTTGTTCGTTAGCACAGTGTCCCCAAAAAGTAGCAAAGTCGAGAATTGAAACAACGTATGCATTATAGAAAACTGTTTTGGCAGCTTGATTTAAGTATATATTAAGTCTCCTAAGAAGTGAGATAGTCGAGGCCAATTTTTAAAATCACTTTTCTAATGTGTACTGTCCAGGTCAGTGACTCATCTATATAAACACCAAGTACCTTTTGCGATTTTACTGCATTAAGTTTTCCATTGTTTAGTGTGATTTGTATTGAGTGTTGCCTGGCTAATTTATATGTTGTACTTACTAACATACAAGTTGTTTTCTGAAGATTAAGAGCCATATTGTTATTTGTGCACCATTTTTGAATGCCCAATAAATCCACCTGCAAATTTAACTCTAGTTCTGTTAGGTTACTACCATATGTGTGCATGGTTGTATCATCGGCATACATGTCAATAGAGCAGTGTTTGGCATACAAAGGCATATCATTTATGTAGATAATAAATAGTAGTGGACTGAGAATTGAGCCTTGGGGGACACCGGTCATTACTTGCTGTAATGAGGATTGTAAGTTCCCAAATTTGACAATCTGCTGACGATTTTGTAGATAGGAAGTAAACCATTTGAGACTTTGATCAGAAAAATGTAGAAGCTTCAGTTTATAAAGATGTATATAATGATCTACAAAATCAAAGGCTTTCTTTAAATCTAGGAAAATTATTCCTACCATGTTATCATTATCGATAGACAAGATCCACTGATTAATTAGGTGTACCAATGCAGTCTGGCATGAGTGTTTTTCACGGAAACCAGTCTGAGCATCATGTAGGAGGTTATATTTAGTTATATGTGGAAATCGACCCATACCCATATCAGTTTTTATTACATAATTAAAGAAAGAATATTTGATGTATTTAAACAAAAATCCTACAGTTTAATAACAGCGTCGCCAAAAGGATCACTATATAAACACTTATTAAAGGAATATCAATTACAAACATATCTGACGAAGCCAATTGATTCACGTAATATAAAAGAAATAACGAAAATGAGAATTTGTGCACACAGGCTAAATATTGAAGCTGGTAGGTACAAAAATATCGAGAGAACACAAAGAGTATGTACATTATGCAATATTAATGAGATTGAGGATGAGTTTCATTTTATTCTTCAGTGTCCACGATACGAAACTTTAAGAAATATATTTATTAAGAAATACTACTCCAAGAAGCCCAGTGCTTTTAAACTAATACAGCTATTGTCAACTTCAAACAATAAGGAGATAAATAACCTTGGCAAATACTTACTACAGGTGAACAAAATGAGGAATATGCTATTACTACAAACAACTAAATATATCTATATTTGTGTGACCCATATTGCTGATTGTTTATATATAGATATAGATGGATTGTTTTATCGGTATATGTGTATGTATTTATGTAAGTCATTCTCCACCATTGTTCCGCACTATTGTACATAATATTGTATTTCATTGTTATAATGCTGATAAGTTGGAAAACGTAACGCAATAAAGAACTTGAACTTGAACTAGTCAAGTATTTATATGGATGATTTGAGATATGCCTCTCAAATGTTTTTGTTATTGTGACGGAACGTGCTCTTATTTTTTTTCGCCTGTGGCGATGTTAATTGTTTCAGAGGGCTGTGTGCACTTGGTTACATAATACCTCCGCGCGACCGTACCCCACTAATACACACTTAGACCAGATGTGGAGGCCATGTGGCCAGTAGTTACGTAATACCTCCGATAGTGCGGTTTTACGACCGTGATTTTTGGCGAACTAGGCGACAGTAAGTCTGGCCATCTAAGGAAAAATACCGTCTCTGGGAGTTGGGGAAAATTCACATGATAGGTGAGGTGCCGCGTTGTGCCCCCAGGCGATATTCGCTGTCTCTCAGATTTTTGAATAAATAGATAGGATTTTAGAGATATCGGGGAGAAAGATATTGGAAGGCTCCCAAGGAACGTTAGTCCGTTTGGACTGGTAAATATATATTTCTGCTCTGTTGTATAACCTTGATGTGATTGATGTGACTTTAAATATTTTAATACTGTATTATACCCATATTATTTAGACAGTGTTTCCAGTAACTGACGAAGTAAATTGTAGGCTTCACTGTTCTAAAAATATAAAGCTTAGCCCGTCATCCTAGAGGACCTAGGTAAACTGTATGTTATTGTCTTTATTGTGATAGGTACCAGTATTAATTCTGTATTACAAGGTTACTGAATGAGTAGTTAAGGGTTAATTAAAAATTAACCAGTTAGGAATAGTTGTAATTTCTTTATTAATTAAGTTCCCCTGGAAGCGTTTCTCAATTATCACACGTGTGTGTGTTGTGTCACGGTGAAGTGATTAGAATATTGTGTAAACTAGACACCTAGTGATTAACTAATTAAGTGATTAGTTCTGGGTTGTTATTATATTGTTGTAGTTAATTAACTACTGCGGCAGTACATTTGTCAGCATAGTATTAATACAGATTCCAAAGTGTATTGTGTTTTTGTTGTGTTTTCTAGTGAACTAAACGTGCTATAATAACACATATTTATATAAGATCTATCTCTGTTTATACCTAGAGCCGAGCTACTCGGGTATACACTGCCCGATACAGAGAGATCTAATAGATATACAGTTAGGAGAGATATTTGAATAATCGTGTTTTATTCAGTTACGGGTATTATAGGATCCCCGTGACAGTTATAGTTGGTAAAATCGAGATCGATCTGTAATTCTCTGCTTTGTCTTTCTCACCACCTTTATATACTGGAGTGACTCTAGCAATTTTTAATGCACATGGGAAGGTTCCATCAGCAATACTTAAGTTGATTATGTGTACGATGAGTGAAGCTAGTGTGTGATTACTAAGTTTTAATATTCCAGGCCCAACGCCGTCTAAACCGGTTGCCTTTGATGAGTCTAATTTTGTTATATAATTTACCACATCGTGTAGACAGAAAATCCTGAAGTATAGTGTGATTTTCGGGAGTAAAAGGTTTTGTGTCAGTAGTTTGTGAGATGTTAATGAAATGTTCATTTAAAGTTTGTAGAATGTCACTTGCATTGGTAACCAAATAGTCATTTATTTTTAACTCTGAAGGCACAGGTAACCCTGATAATTTTCCAGATAATGTTTTGAAATGATTCCATAAGAAACTTGAAGGTTTGTTATTCTGAACAGCATCTTGAAATAAATCCTTCTTAGCCTCAGCTATGAAATTTAATGTTTTATTGCGCCACAGCTTGTAGCTGTTCCAGTCTTTTATTTTATGAAAATTATCACGTTGCTTTCTTGAGTATTAATTTTATCTTATCACTATACCATTTTGGTTGTTAAAATCGTCTAAATCGTTTTATTTTCAAAGGTGCATGTTTATTCAGAATATTAATTAGTGTGTTGTGCCATAGTAATAAGGCCATATTAACATCATTACATCTCCCTCTCTTTCTTCTTTCTCTCTATGTATCTATCTTCTCTCCCCTTCTCTAGAGAATGTAAGTTATAAACATTGGTGTATTTGTAATTGCGTAATTATGATTGCGTAACTATAATCCGATTCATCGGGTTCTTTCTCACCTACGAGCAGAAACCTGCGGTGTGTAGGTCCTTGTTGGCCAATACCGGTCTCGGTGGTGTCGTGGTTAAGCGATCGGACATAAGGTTGGTAGGTACTGGGTTCGCAGCTCGGTACCAGCTCCCACCCAGAGCGAGTTTTAACGACCCAATGGGTAGGTGTAAGACCAATACACCCTCTTCTCTCTCACTAATCACTAACAACTGACCAGATAGCTGAGGTGTGTGTCCAGGACAGCGTGCTTGAACCTTAATTGGATATAAGCACGGCAATACCGGTAAGTTGAAATGAAATGAAATGATGGCGATGGAGCTCAGCCCCTCTCTCCTGCCCTCTCCCTGTTCTCTCCCTCTCTTTCTTTTATCTCTCTATATATACCTCTTCTCTCCCTCTTCTCTCTCTCTCTCTTCTCCCACCTCTCTCTTTCTCTGTCTGTCTGTCTGTCTGTATGTCTCTCTCTCTCTCTCTCTCTCTCTCTCTCTCTCTCTCTCTCTCTCTCTCTCTCTCTCTCTCTCTCTCTCTCTCTCTCTTTCTTTTATCTCTCTATATATACCTCTTCTCTCCCTCTTCTCTCTCCCTCTTCTCCCACCTCTCTCTCTGTCTCTGTCTTTGTCTGTCTGTCTCTGTATGTCTCTCTCTCTCTCTCTCTCTCTCTCTCTCTCTCTCTCTCTCTCTCTCTCTCTCTCTCTCTCTCTCTCTCTCTTCTATTCTATTCTGCCCTACTCTACATCGCCCCGCTCCATTCTGCCCTACTCTACATCGCCCCGTTCTATTCTGCCCTACTCTACATCGCCCCGTTCTATTCTGCCCTACTCTACATCGCCCCGTTCTATTCTGTCATCCTATTCAATTCATTTCTATTGTGCTGAGGGGCGGGACATAACCTAGTGGTAAAACGCCCGACTGATGCGCGGTCGGTCTAGGATCGATCCCCGTCAGTGGGTCCATTGGGTTATTTCTCGTTCCAGCCAATGCACCACGACTGGTATATCAAAGGCCGTGGCATGTGCTATCCTGTCTGTGGGGTAGTACATATAAAAGACCCCTTACTACTAATGGAAAATGTTGCGGGTTTCCTCTCTAAGACTGTATGCCAAAATTACCAAATGTTTGACATTTGATTAATAAATCAATGTGCTCTAGTGGTGTCGTTAAAGAAAACAAACTTTCTATTGTGTTGATTTTGAATTTTCATCTTCCCTAAAGGTGACGCCACACGATACGAGTGCCTCGTACAAGAATTCGTTCCAGCCAGTGCACATGACTGGCATATCAAAGGCCGTGGTATGTGTTATCCTGTCTATAGGATGGTGCATATAAAGGATCCCATGCTGCTAATCGAAAAAAGAGTAGCCCATGAAGTGGCGACAGCGGGTTTCCTCCCTCAATATTTGTGTGGTCCTTAACCATATGTCCGACGCCATATAACCGTAAATAAAATGTGTTGAGTGCGTCGTTAAATAAACCATTTCCTTCCTTCGTACCAGAATAACCACGAGAATAGCCAACTGACAAGACAAACATGACTTCTTCGGTTGCTATGCAATCGGCTATTCTTGTATGAGGCACTCGTATTTTGTGGCGTCGTCTTTAGTTTGTCCTCTCCACTCCATCACCGGCCTCGGTGGCGTCGTGGTCGGCCATCGGTCTACAGGCTGGTAGGTACTGGGTTCGGATCCCAGTCGAGTCATGGGATTTTTAATGCAGATACCGCCTTCAAACCCTGAGTGAATGCTCCACAAGGCTCAATGGGTAAGTGTAAACCACTTACACCGACCAGTGATCCATAACTGGTTCAACAAAGGCCATGGTTTGTGCTATCCTGCCTGTGGGAAGCGCAAATAAAAGATCCCTTGCTGCTAATCGGAAAGAGTAGCCCATGTAGTGGCGACAGCGGGTTTCAAAATATGTGTGGTCCTTAACCATATGCCTGACGCCATATAACCGTAAATAAAATGTGTTGAGTGCGTCGTTAAATAAAACATTTCTTTCTTTCTTTCTCCACTCCATCCTACTTACGTTTACACACTTGTATATATTCCATTTCAAACCACGTTTTATTGCACTGCATTGTATCGTATTCTACAGGGATCATACCACAGTTGCACCCAACCAGCGGGTATGTAAATGAGTTAGTTCTATTATTTAGAGTTTCCTTTTTCTTAAAATTTTACTTTGTAGGAATCAGAACTGATTTGAAGGAAATGAAGGAAATGTTTTATTTAAGGACGCACTCAACACATTTTATTTACGGTTATATGGCGTCAGACATATGGTTAAGGACCCCATAGATATTGAGAGAAGAAACCCGCTGTCGGCACTTCATGGGCTACTCTTTTCGATTAGTAGCAAGATATCTTTTATATGCACCATCCCACAGACAGGATAGTACGGTCTTTGGTTCACCAGTCGTGGAACACTGGCTGGAACGAGAAATAGCCCAATGGGGCCACCGACGGGGATCGATCCTAAACCGACCGCGCATCAAGCGAGCTCTTTACCACTGGGCTACGTCCCGCACCTCAGAACTGATTTGACTTTTTATGTATAGCAATGTTGAGGGGGAGGACAACTACATAATTATTGTGTAAAAACAGGGTTGATTCCAGCATCTAGAACTGCATATCATACTATGTTGTGTTACCTATCTACTGAAGTTTAATCAGAGTTGCTTCCCATTTCGGACCCCTCGAAGTACAGAGTGGTAATATTTCATGTGGCCAAAACACTCGGGTTTTTTGTTTGTTTTGTTGTTGTTGTTGTAGTTGTTGTTTTTTTGTTTGTTTGTTTTTTTGTTGTTGTTTTGTAAGAAAGACGTCACGGGCTATTCACTTCTTTCGAGGTGGACAATTAAACATTACTTTTTCGGTGGTGTCATGATTAAGCCTTCGGACTAACGGCTGGTGGGTACTGGGTTCGCAGCCCGGTACCGGTTCCCACCCAGGACGAGTTTTAACGATCACTACACCCTCTTCTCTCTCACTAACCACTAACAACTAACCTACTGTTCTGGACAAGACAGCCCAGATAGCAGAGATGTGTGCCTAGGACAGTGTGCTTGTGTCTTAATTGGATATAACCACGAAAATAAGTTGAAATGAAATGAAATAGCTACATAGGCTAATGTATGTATGCTCGGCTATGTAAAAAAAAAAAAACCCGAAAGTGTTGAGATGCCTACACTTCGTGTTTCACTTGGTTCTGTCCTAAATCACATTTCTTCTTGTGTTCTGTTATTACGATTTTGACTGTGTCTGCAACCCAAGCGCGTGCAGGCCTGCTAATACTTTTAACAATGTGTCTTATTCATTAATTCTTTTGCAACTGCACGTGATTATTATGACAGCAACGAAGCAGGCGGTAATTAGGGGGAATCTCGGTGCAACCCCAATATGTTCCTCGTTATATTTGATGGGGAAACTGTTGGTGTTTATAAATTGGTAATGCTGTATATACTTTGATAGGAGTAGACGGATACCATATGAGAAGATAACAAAAGTCGAGAAAAACGTAGATACGAGCACTTTTAATGTGCCATTATTGTAGTTGGGTTTTCTAGTTATTATGTATTTTGATTTTTTTTCTGATTTTTTTTTTTTGGGGGGGGGGGGGTGGGGGGTTAATATTACCGGTACTGATAAATATTCGAAAGTACTGTTAAATACCCTAACAAAATCACAGATGAATTTGTCGTCTACGTTTTTAAGTTCAGTCATTAAATTAATTAATATCAGTTAAAACTGCCTAGAAGTCACGGAGGCTGAGTGGATAGGACACTGGACTATTAAATGCTATGCGAATATGTGCATTATGTTGACACTTTGTGTTTTTAAATATTTGTTTTAAGATGTTCACTGAAAGGCCAACACATTTTGTAGATAGGTAGGATACTGGTAGGACACTGTTCATTGTTGCAAAATCCATTGGAAATTCATAAAGGACACGTGTTTTATTGAGGTGTATAGGAGCATGCATTCATGCAAACACACACAGTGAGACACAAAGGCCAAAATACACAGACACATCGACACTGAGATACAAACACATGCGCGCGCGCGCGCGCCGCGCACACACACACACACACACACACAGAGAGAGAGAGAGAGAGAGAGGAGGATGAGGAGAGAGAGAGAAGAGAGAGAGAGAGGGGGGGGGGCACACACACCGGACACGGGACAGAGACACCGACAACAAGGGAGACTACATTTTGAACAAAAACATGAGACGCTGAGATACGAGAGAGGGACGTGATGAGGAGACAATAACAGAGACATATATACCAAAACAGGATTTGAACACACAGAGAGAGATAGACAGGAGTTACAGTGACACATTTGGAAAGAGAGGGGGTGGGCACACAAATACAACACAGAAGACACACAAAACATAGCAGAGACGCAAAATAGAGACAGGGACACACAGACAACGTACACCAATTATACACAACCGCACACAGACAGGGACCACATTTGACATACACAGCACACAAACCAGCAAAGCCACACAACGCACGTATACTTAGAACACACTTACTTAGAACACTTTCTTCCACTGATCTTTTTTTTTTTGCGAAATGATACAGTTCTTCGAACCTCTCAATGTCGACTGGCGTGCAACCATTTCATTCCATTAACGACTAAACGAAAAGTAACCTTGATAGACTTTGGTTCTAAGATACTGCGCAAAACCATCTCCGAATGGAGTCGGCCCATGTGAGGACCATAAAAGAAGGAAAAGATAACTCTTGTTACCGATTTAGACTCAATTCCCACTGGTGCACGAGACATCACTGTGATGACTCTGAATCAGAGGAACCGTCTGAGCGAGACTTTCTAGCTCACCGACTCGCTAATTCGGTGGAGGATTCATCAGGCTAGATGTCCTCAGCCGGCGCTAATGTTCCGTGTAGCCACACAAACATAAAACTGTTCCTGGCAGTAATTAGGCGTGAATGCTTCGTCGAAACCGTTTACTTCTCAACGTGGAAAACGCTTCGTCGTAAAACTGTATCTCAGTGGTGCAATAGATACGTGTTGTCATCGGTTTCAAAGGTACTAGGTTCGAGTCCACGTGACGCAATAGCTGATTTTTTGTAATACCGATTTTTATTGAAACATAAGGAATGTCAACAGGTGGGGAGGGGGATCTAGACTGTAGCGAGCCAAGTTTATGGGGGGTGGGGGTGGGGGGGGGGGGGGTGTCAAGTCTTGCTCCCTCATATGCACATAATAGTATTGATTTAAAAAAAAAAATGGATTGGGCACGGTTTTTTTCTCTTTCCAGTAGCAATTTCTATGACTGCCAGTGTAATGTTTGCCTATTTGCCTACCCAAAACAGTTAAAGTTTATTTGTTTAACGACACCACAAAAGCACATTGATTAATTAATCGTCGGCTATTGGATGTCAAACATTTGGTAATTCTGACTCGTCATCAAAAGAAACCCGTTGCACTGGTTGGAATGAGAAAAAAAACAATCAGTTGAATGGGTCCACAGAGGTGTTTCGATCCTGCGATGCAAGCATCTCAAGCGAGCGCTAAACCAACTGAGCTACATTCCGCCCCACCCAAAACAGAGGCAAATGAGTTAATTGCTCTTACTGTTGATTAATCCAGTTTGACTTGATTTCCGTTCCCCCTGCCCTGGGATCAACCACTGGCCATGCCAGAGACTGGACCCAGAGTAGGCATGCCTGAACCTTGAATGGACATTGGTATGATAAAGATGTTTAATCTTGATCTTGATTTTTTTTTGTTTATATCCCAATTAATGTTTAAACACGTTTTCCTGGACAAACACTGCAGCTATCTGTGCTACCTGTCCGGAAAGCTTAGTAGTGTGTGTGTGTGGGGGGGGGGGGGGGGGGGGGTCGAATATGAACCTAGGGGACCCTTTTGTCTACCTTTTCTCTTGGCATTTATATAAATAACTAATACTACATTGTAAAAAAAAAAAATGTTGAGTCCTTAGCGCACCTACGAACCCCCAAACACGCCCGTGATTCCACGTGTGTTTCTTATCTTGTTTGTGTTTCCTTGTTTCTTTTCTTTTCTTTCTTTCTTTGTTTATGTTTTTGTTTTTCAACCTTCTGAGGCGTTTTTGTGACTGTTTCAAAACAGAATGACGATTGTTATAGTTTGCACAACCGTGAAAAGTAATATATCAAATTAGAGTATCATGTCCTGACACAAGATGAACGGGTTTTGAAACAATGTAGTTACCTGGGCATCCTTCTTACGGAAATATATTCCAAACGATAACATGATATAGTGATTACAGCTAACGACGCTGCTTTCACGTTATGTAAGCAAGTATTTTATTATGGGACGACTTTTCCTACTCATTAGTAAACTGCACACATGTTTTGAACATAGTGTGCCGATAGTCTGCTTACCACGCGAACAATCTATTACCGAGTTGTCTCCCTTCGTTTTTGCATGTAGATAATAGCAGACGTCATTAAATAAAATATTACAATTTTATTTTATTTTATTTTTTTCTCATTTTACAACATTTTCTAACTTTATACTTCTTTGCTTTTGGAAAACAGCTTGCTTAATTACAAGTCCATATTAAATTAGCGTACTAGTTTTAATTGAAAACATGTTCTATTTTACTCTAATTCTTCACCAAACCCGAGAGCCTCGGTCGTCTTCCGAGCATAAGATTTTTGCAGGTGTGTAACGTGTCTTGTTTGCTTTTAGTTTCATCAGGGCTGATCTGCGCATTTGATCGGGCTTGGCAATTGATCTAACACATTTCATTTTTACTGACCGGAAAATGCCACAACGGCCATCTTGTTTTTCCATACATCGCTGTCGGGAAACGTTTTGAGCTTGCCCCCCTCTATCAAGCGACGTTCAGCTGGTTATATCTGGCGCGCCGGGGGATTCCTTTGAGACGATGGAAAGTACTATTCCATGTCTATGTCTGCCATCGCCATGTTTTTGATATAGATACAAATAAAAGGCTTACATGCTGACCCAAATTAATAGCACCACCACTGTAGACTGTTCTTGTCAAGTATTATCAGATACCCCAAAGGAATACAGGTACATCATGGTGTAAAAGAGAGAGAGAGAGAGAGAGAGAGAGAGAGAGAGAGAGAGAGAGAGAGAGAGAGAGAGAGAAGAGAGAGAGAGAGAGAGAGAGAGAGAGAGAGAGAGGAGAATTTCGAACATCAGATTAATTGGTTTGACATATTTTACAAGCGGGTTTTTTCAAAATCTGTTTTTGTGATGGTGGTGGTTGACATTAGATGAATTCAAAGCCAAGGTATATATAAAAACAAATTTGATTTGAAAAAATCGCAGAATTAATGTACATTTTCTTACATATAATATGTAATATCTGTTTATACAATTTGTTTTTGATCGTCCCTAATGGCTGTAGATAGTAATACACGAAGTGATATCTCACCGGATCACGGTTCGAAGTGCACCTAGCTTTCAACAGCACATTAACAAAGACTATTCCTATCTTTGGTAAGATGGAAGAAAGGAATGTTTTATTTAAAGATGAACTCAACACATTTTAATTACGGGTATATGGCGTCGGACATATGGTTATGGCCACACAGATAATGAGAGAGGAAACCCGCTGTCGCCACGCAGTGGGCTACTCTTTCCGAGTTGCAGCAAGGGATCTTTTATATGCAACATCCCACAGACAGGGTAGTACATACTACTACTTATGTTACACCAGTTATGGGACATTGGATGGAACGAAAACTAGCCCAATGACCCCACCGACGGGCATCAATAGTAGACCGACCGCACATCAGGCGAGCATTGCCGTTGGTGAGATATGTTCTCATGAATTATTTTTTTCATCTGGCCAGTAAACTCCTGTAAGTTGATTTGAACTAGTCAACGTGCCAGGTATTATTGCGCTTGAAACGTGACGGATCCTACTAAAATTATATTCTAAGAAGAAACAAAACCTCAAGAAAAAAAAAGTCGCACACAAGATGTCACAACATGTTATTTTATATCATTATAAGTTTGCTTAGTATAGTTATATAGTCATAAATAAACTGGCTTTTTGTATATGGGTCTGTGATTAGGCTACATTGAAGAACAATCCACGAAATAATAATTTCTGTGGTGACTGTTGTTCGGTTTTGTTGGCTTCCGTCATCCCTCAACTTGGGTTGCAGTATACAGTTCGCTCCCTTGTATACCCTGTCGCGAAAAGAGTTCGCTTGCTGTTTTTTTTGCATAGATCCATGTTTGAAGGGTAATTATTTGTAATATGAAGTACATTCTTAATCTAGGTGATAGCCAAGGAGTTCTTTTTTTAAAAATACATTTTTTTTTTTTTCCATTTTGGAATGTAATACAACCATCTAACTCAACATTTTAAAAATGATCCCTCTTTATAATTATGACCCCATTAGTAATTCCCTTAAGACTAAAAATACCTGTATCTTTCTTTTTTAAAACCATAAGTGGACATTTAGTATGCCAGCGGCTGGTATGCATAAATATCAGTTTAAGATTCACAAATAACGGTAGGTAGGTAGGTAGGTAGGTAGGTAGGTAACTAGTTTTACGTGTTCTTATACCACTAGAGTTTCGAACACGCCCATCCCTGATAAGATCGGGGGCCTGACTCGGGACAGGACTGTGTTTCATAGCAACCTCACACATACGAACTGAAAATTGGGTGGTGCGTTTTCAATGAACTTCAGTATAGAGTATGGCGGTAGTGTACATAATGTTGTGTACCGATCTTTATATCACGAATTCGGATGGGAACTGTATAACACGAAGTACGTACGAACACGGTCACTCTTTACCAGTCTTTGTCTCGAATAATGGGTTAATTCGATTCTTACTTTACCACACGCGACTGTCAATCTGGTTCCAATGTGTTATTTCAGTTGGTACAATCTGGTTGCGCTTTCCCCGGCACACCTGCAGGGACGTGCCCGCACGCTGGAACAGTTCTCGTCAAATGCGAGCTCGATGCTCTAAAAACGAGGGTAATTTTCTTCTTAATTGCTTGCGAGGAATTTTATTTTTTCCCTCGCTAATGTGCACTGCAGTCTCGCAACTTCTATTCTGGTATGATACTGGTGTGACTTTCTGAGACGGATCGAAAGTCGTGTTATATGACTTGAGTAGCATTCACCTGATTAAGCGAAAATGTTATACCTCTAAACGAAATGACTGTTTGTAGAAATTATCAAATAGAGTAAGTGGTTGTTATAGTATTTTTTGTTTTGTAACAATGGTCATGAACATAACAATTTTATCTTATTTTTTATATTCGAAATCCAACAGACATTTATACTCATAAAAATTAATTAAGGGCCAGAAGATTGTTTTTTAAATTTATCTTTATATATTGTACAGAATACGAAAAACTCATTGCGTGCACGATTTTAGGGTGCACCACTATGCAAAATTTACTCAACCAACGTTTCGAAATTAAAACATAATATTATGCTACCTCTGACTACCAACTGTCAGGACGAAGTTGGCCAACTCGCCGATCCCACGACTTCTACGACTGTCAGTACGTACAACTCCTACGACCGAGTAGTTGTTAATCTGAGCGCACCCGTCAAAAGTAGGGAGTTGGCCAACTCCGTCGTGGTAGTTGATGGTGTCACCCTAGAATTACATTAGCAAAAACTAACCAATAAGTCTGTTAGTCCTTACTTAATTTTGTTGAGTATAATATATCTCACCTGCTGATAATACCTCACCACTGGCGTAGCCAGGATTTTATATTGGGGAGGGGGAGGGCAAACCATACTGAGGGGGGTAACCCACGCTATGTATATATATATGTATGTATGATTTTATAAAATTTAACAAAGTTAAAAAAAAGAAGTTTGATTTGGGTGAGGAGGGCGGCATGGCCCCCGTGCCCACCCACCTCCCTACGCCACTGTACCTGGGACACACCTGAACAAATCTGGATGTCTCTATCACATACATCTATATTAATAAAAATGTTCTCTCCATGTCTTTTGTTACTATACGTTCTGAGTTACCTGTCAGGGATAGTATTTCAGGTGTATATTTGAAAATTATATAACAGAACATCATGTACCTACATCACCAACATAAGAAACATAATTGGATTGGATAACATATTAACGTGCCTATATTCAATTAACGTTTAAGCACTTCTCTTCTAGGCATAATCTCTGACTTCGCCAGTGACTGGGTCTGGGACAGAAGGGGTGGGGTGGAGTTGGAAATGGAAAATATTAACTAACTCCACAGTGCATTATGCTTTTAAGACAAGGTTTAAAAATAGCATATTGTTAAAACTAAAAGTCGCATTAAAAAACACTAGGCGTATTGATTGGGTTTTTTTATATTTAAAAATACAAAAGGTTTCTGCCTTTAAACAATGATAATAATGCATTTTAAAATCCTACATCTAAATTAACAAATAAACATATATTTATATATAGCAAATCTAAAGAAAGTTAATACCGGTATCGCTTATTAGATTTAATATTAAATAGGTTCCCGGTTAAGATATTCTGTATATTAAATAACAAAACGTTGTATGAAAAGGATATCCTATGTCGATCGGTGCATGTAACAAGTATTTGTCACTTACAACTATTTGTGCATTTATCTGGAAAATCGTTTCAGGATTCATTTTCACAATTTCCTGTCGCATGAAAAGAAAACTGGAAACTTTTAGAACGCGTGCACTTAATGAACACAAGCACATAGATGAACGGTGATAAAGGTTTACACATGACGAGTGTAGAAAATCTATTACAATCTGTAACTTGTCAATGCATGGGAATGATATTTTGGTAAATCAAGACTAACACCCGAAGTCGTTACCAAACCGGGTTGCACAAAAACCGGGTATATATAATACTATTAATATAGCATGGGTTTAATAACGTCTGTTATGCATTACCCACGCACTCGAGATTCAATATCACACTCGAAGAGTTGTATACATCACACAACAAAGAATCACTGTCGATCGACATATTGAAAAACATACCCACAGTGTGTTGGCGGCTGGGCATAATGACAGAGTTTAATACGAGTGCGAGTGCGAATAATTTTTACATGCTCATATACCACTACAGTTTTGAGCTTGTCCGTCCCGGGGCCTGTCTCTGGATAGCCAGTGACTTGGAGATTAATACAATATTACTGCGATACAGTTCGTTTTGATGGGAAATTAATTTAAAGATTATCTAGTACATGTATTAATCTGATATTACTGATCATCCGTTGTATATCCAGGGGTGAAGTTAAAGGTTGTTTTATTTAACGACGTAGTGATTAATTAATCAGCAGCTATTGGATGTCAAATATAATTTGAGTAAATGTGAGACACGGTAGAAACTTATTCTTTACTAAGGAAAGTAAAGGAATGTTTAACAAGACCTCAGCACATTTTATTTAAACTACGTCTTTTCGGATCTTAACATGGTCATTTCGAAATTGGTCGAGAGAGAAGAAGAAGAAGAAGGAAATGTTTTATTTAACGACGTACTCAACACATTGTATTTACGGTTATATGGCATCAGACAAATGGTTAAGGACCACACAGATATTAAGAGAGGAAACCCGCTGTCGCCACTACTCTTTTCGATTAGCAGCAAGGTCTCTTTATATGCATCATCCCAATGGTGCCACCAACGGGGATCTACCCTAAACCGACCGTGCATCAAGCAAGCGTTTTACCACTGGGCTACGTCCCGCCTCTTGGTGAAGAGAGAGAAAAAAAAGAGAGAGAGAGAGAGAGAGAGAGAGAGAGAGAGAGAGAGAGAGAGAGAGAGAGAGAGAGAGAGAGAAAGAGAGAGAGAGAGAGAGAGAGAGAGAGAGTGTGTGTGTGTGTGTAAGGGGGGGGGGGGGGGGGGGGGGGAGGCTGCTGCCGACACAGGTTACTCCTACTGATGAAGCAGCCAGAGATCTTTCATAGGCATTTTTATAGATAGGTCAGTACATACATACCCTTTGATATACTAGACGTGGGGCATCGGTTGGAACGAGAAAAACCCCGAATCTCTTGAAGTCGATCGGTCTTGCGACTCATCCCACCCAAGGCGAGCTACATTGCGCTCCTCCATAAAGGAAAACGTCTCTTCAACTTACAGTCCCATGAAAATTGAATTTCGTGCAGTTTTGTAATTTAAACTAGAAAGCTTTCACTCTACCCTCGTTTTGATAATATTACACTATTTTGAATTAAAAAACCTTCACTTCTTCTTATTAAAATATCTTCTTTGGTGGTTTTTCTTGTTTAAACTACAAATATCTAAGATGTGGAGAATGTTTGAAATTCAGTGTGCGTGTGGCTGAAAACTCCAATATTGATTGAAGTGTTTAGTATGGGCGTTTTCTCACACCGTCTCCTTATTAGTGCATACTGCAGTCTGTTTAATGAGATACATCACACGTATACCAATACATGAAATATCCAATCTCATTAAAGCCTTTTTCAAGTGTAGCATATCCCTTTTAACATAGAACTTCTTTAAGCATCCTGTGTGTGTGTGTGTGTGCGTGTGTGTGTGTGTGTGTGTGTGTGTGCGTGCGTGCGTGCGTGTGTGTGTGTGTGTGTGTGTGTGTGTGTGATAAATATCGAGTAATGAAGATAAGGAAAGGTAATTTGACTAAATCGAGTTTAGATCAAATACAGGAAACAAACATTTAAGCCGCAGATCGTATTAGCAAATTAATTATTAGAATCTGTAGAACAAACGCTAAACGTTAGTTCGTTTTTGTTTAACGAAACCACAAGAGCACACTAATCTGTAGAACTAGTACAATTACAAAATATCAGTACTTGAAATGAAATATTTTGAAAACTTTTACTTAAGCAAAGAAAGAAAGGTTTTATTTAACAACGCACTCAACACATTTTATTTACGGTTATATGGCGTCAGACATATGGTTAAGGACCACACAGATTTTGAGAGGAACCCCGCTGTCGTCACTACATGGGCTACTCTTCCGATTAGCAGCAAGGGATCTTTTATTTGCGCTTCCCACAGGCAGGATAGCACAAACCATGGCCTTTGTTGAACCAGTTATGGATCACTGGTCGGTGCAAGTGGTTTACACCTACCCATTGAGCCTTGCGGAGCACTCACTCAGGGTTTGGAGTCAGTATCTGGATTAAAAATCTCAATTTTCGACTGGGATCCGAACCCAGTACCTACCAGCCTGTAGACCGATGGCCTACCACGACGCCACCGAGGCCGGTAAAATGTATATTGAAGCCCACATATTAACAAAACTCGCCATGTGCAGAAAGAATTCTGGCTTTTTTTATTTCCGTTTTATTAATATAATGACAACTGTTTAAAAACACCCGGTGGGGCACACTGTATAAAAGAGAATGCCAACACAGGACCTGCCTCGATACAATAATAACTTTTATTGGCCTTGTAATTTCTTTGATGTTAACTGTTATTGTATGTAATTTTCACCCATGCTTTAGTGCAGCCACTTTGATTTAAAACACACCATTGTTCCGTTTATTGTGCGTATTGTGCCGTGCAGATTCGGCTATGAAAGATACAAACATAGGTTCGAGTTGGTTTCAATAGACAATCGTAATATCGGTTGGAAACGTCATTGTGTCGGGATAAAAACATCGCTTTAAAAGAGTCATATAAATTCCGGTTCTGTACAACTTGACATCTTTTGAGGGGTTAATACTCGGTCAAACAGCAGACCATAGTAAATGCTTTATTATTTCCTGTGTTGTTAATTAGCCGTGTACATATATACAAGTATGCATTTACTACCAAATCTCGGTACATATATGGGGACAACCCCCCCCCCCCCCCGACTGACATTTCATGATGAGAGTTAAAAAAAAAAAAAAGAGTCCATGTTTCTATATGCATGTATATGTAATATGTATGTGATATATTTTTGAATCTGCAATATACTCTAAACACATTCAATGAATGAATGGATGAATGGATGAATCAATGAATCAATGAATGAACGAATGAATGAATGAAAGGATGGATTGATGGACGGACGGACGGACGTACGGTCGACAACACGAACACGGCTACAATAAACCCGCTACATTTTTTCCATTAGCAGCAAGGGATCTTTTATATGCACTTTCCCACAGACAGAAAAGTACATATCACGGCCTTTGACCAGTTGTGGTGCACTGGTTGGAACGAGAAAAAAACCAATCAGTTGAATGGATCCACTGATCCAGGCGACGCAAGCACCTCAAGCGAGTGCTTAACCGATTGAGGTAAATCCGTTGCAAGTTAGAAGAAAAAAAGAAGTTTCCTTTATAAAAGGGTGGAATGTAGCTCGTCTGAGGGCTGCGATGAGCTGCAGGATCGATCGCCGTCTATGAACCCTTTAGTTTTCTCTCTCCCCCTGTCTCTAATCCCATCCCCTCTTGCACCCCTCCCCCCCCTCCCCCCCCCCCTCTCTCTCTCTCTCTCTCCCTCCCTCCCTCTCTCCCCCCTCTCTCTCTCTCTCTCTCTCTCTCTCTCTCTCTCTCTCTCTCTCTCTCTCTCTCTCTCTCTCAATGGGCTACTCTCTCTCCAAAGTGTGAAAATAACCATATGTCAGATTTGACATATCCTTACTTTAAATATGCTGAAGTATTGTTAAACAAACATTTCTTTACTTAACCAAAACACAATTAACTATAAGGAATCGATCCCATAACCTCTTGCTCAATGGGCGGACTCAACCGAGCTATAACACCCCTCTTAACAACTCAAAGAAATCCAGTTTCCTACAGTTTGTCACTAGATTTAGCCAAAGACTGCGATGCATCTAATTCACAAGAACATATATCTAATTCAACATAAAGCAAACATTAGCAAATGAGTGAGAAACGTGGTTAGCCATTTGTCAATTAAAAGTGAAGATCTTATCGTGATGTGGATGATGGGAGGATTGGAGGGGGAAGGGGGGAGGGTCATCGCCAGCTGTACATCTTGACGCTCCCGGCACTGTATGGATTACGGGAGGAGTTTTATTTTCCGTTCAAACAAATCGCAAAGCAAAGTACTTTAGCAAATAAACAAACTCTTCACGTAAAATCCTACCAGAGTGTGAAAGGTGCGATGTGCAAACGATGTATATAAAAACTTTTAAGTTCGCACACAAAAACCGCTTTCAATTGGTTTGTTAGAAATGAAAATGGGTTAAGGAGCGAATACTATTCTCATATATTTGAGAATTAGTTTCTTTTTTTTCTAGACCCGTCTAACACCTGTTTAATATGACGGTTCTATCCAGTGTGAACAATAGATCAAAAGTGGACGAAAAACGCGTTTTTCCCTTCTAAGAATGTTTTCACAGCGTTATGAGCAAACAAAAGTTTTTAGCCAGTTTTGACATTTTGTTCATTTCTGGATATGTCAAATATTATGACAATCATTATCATTCGCTATGTCCCATCCTTATTTAACAAGTAAGAAAAAACATTTGTTGACACGCATTATTCTTCTTACTTCTATTTGTACTTTCATCTTTTACTCGTCTCTTTTGCAGAGGCAGCTCATTATTCCAAGCTGAGTAGCCAGAATTGCGTGCTTGGCGCTTAATTGGATATGAGCATTGTAATCTTATTTTCATACCACAGTGATTCATTTTATTATTGACATATTGAATGCAAATATACACTGGTTTTCATTGAAATAGGTGTTCCTTTCAAAAATAAAGAATTCAGACTAGTATTGACATACTTCGTAAATGTGTATGACAGAAAAGGAAGGGCCGCATTTGGTTAAAACAACCCGAGGCAGTGAAAATAACATGTATATCCTCACCTGATCTACAAAATTAATATAGAAATACATGCATATACGAAGCATATTCGCGGCGGGATTTTGCTCAGTCGTTGAGCGCTCGCCTGTGGTGCTTTCGTCGCAGGATCAAACCACCTCGGTGGATCCAATAAACTGACTGGGTTTTTTCTCGTTCCAACCAGTGCACCACAACTGGCCAAAAGCCGTGGTAGTAGTATTAAATTTACTTTTAGCCGTGTGGCTCATAAGCATATAATTACAAACACTATTATAAAAAAATATATATAAACAATCATCGGCATAAGCATAAAGAAGTGGATGTGTATTTGGAGGATGGGCAGTGGTATGTGCTATCCTGTCTGTGGAAAAGTGCATATAAAAAATCCCGTGCTGCTAATGAAAAAATGTAGCAGGTTTCCTCTGATGACTACGATGAGAATTACCAAATGTTTGACATCCAATAGCTGATGATTAATTACTCAATGTGATCTAGTGGTGTCGTTAAACAAAGCAAACTTTAAACGAAGCATATCCAGAGAAAGGGTTGTAAATAGGAATCGGTATTATGAGATTGTTTGTATCGCAGTATATCACGATTATATCGTGAAATTGGTACCCTGTATCAGGTTATGTATCATTTATGTTTATATATAACTCGTTCTTCGCATGGGAAACTTTAGATGGGAAGTGGTTCAGTTACACTGGGCTTTGCCCCCAAAATATGACCGCTGTCTAGATAGCCATTTCTATGTCATGTGACAAAGATGGCCGCATCCAGTACGGTTGTATTTATGGAATTCATCTTTGTACGCAATATTTAGCACGATGTGTGTTCAGCTGGGTAGTCGACTGAATCTCAGCGCTAAACGATTCTTGTGAAGTGCGGCATCGGATAAGTACACAGAAGGATGTCGGCAGTGCAGATTAAAAAAGAAGTTATCAGAACGTTGGGGAACTGTTAAAAGGGCATTGCATAAAATATTATAAATTTACAACAGCGTTAAAACTATTACAAAATAAAGAAAATACGTGATATAAGTTGAAGATCATTATTTAAAACGGAATTATATGGAATGTTTTATTTAACGACACACTAAACACGTTTAATTATGGTTGCCCTTAACCATATGTCCGACGACATACAGCCATTGGACCACACTAAGAATGAGAGAGAAAAACCGCTGCCTCCACGCCGTGGGCTACTCTTTCCGATTAGCAGCAAGGGATATTTTATATTCAAAACCCCATAGATATATATTTTAACATAACACGGCCTTTGTTACACCATTTGTGGAGTACTGGCTGGAACGAGAAATAGCCCAATGGGCTCACCGACAGGGTATGGGTTAGTTACATCAGTCAATTGAAGTTTGTCAGTCATTGTCTTTTTGAAAATTCTAGACAGAGAACTTTAGACTACAGTCGAAGGCAAGAGATTAGTTCTTCCGACTAACAACGGAATTTTAGGGAATTGTTAATCATAGTACATATATGTCGGTACACAGATAATACCGCGCAATATCCCAGGCGCAGATTCAGAGGTCGCATGCCCCCCCCCCCCCCCCCCCCCACTTCTAACTTCTAAGTGCCCCTTTAAAATCCTATATTTAAAGCATGAATATAATCATTAAAAAATGTATTAGGGATATTTAATATACTAGTATTGGTCAACTGATGTTTATAGGGATGATTTTTTGTTTGTTGTTTAACGAAACCACTAGAGTACATTGATTTATTAATCTTCGTCTATTGGATGTCAAACATTTAGTAATTCTGACATACTAGTATAGTCTTTGAGAGAAAACCGGACACATTATTCTATAAGAAGCAAAGGATATGTCATGTGCACCATCCCACAGACAGGATAACACATACCACGGCCTTTGATATAATACAAGTTGTGGTGCACTGGCTGGAACGAGGAATAGCCCATTGGGCACACTCTCGGGGATCGATCCTAGAGCGACAGGGCATCAGTCGAGCGCCTAACCATTGGGCTACTTCCCGTCCCCTTCAAGGGAGAACTGGGTTATAAATAATGCATATTAATGTTTTTCGGAATACTGTAGGGTCCCTTTTTAAATTACGCATTAAATTAAAAACAACACACACACACACAAACAAAAGCAATAAGCAATAAGCAAAAGCAATGGCAAAAAACAAAAGCAAAAGCAAAACCGAACACCTGCATTCACCTCTATACTTATAATGCCAATGGTACGTAGTATACTATGTATCACATTAACCGTGTTAGTGGGTATAGTATGTTTATAGGTATACACCACACACTACCTATTTATTGTGCGTGCCACGCTCGCCTATTGCTTCATTAAAAACACACACCTGCACGTAACATAAGACGTACCTAGTACACTATCACCATGTTGTATATATCAGTGGCGTGTTCATGGAAGAAAGCGCTCGCAAACAATTAGACCGGTGCCATCATCTTCTATGATATCGCATTTATCTAACATTCGGTGAAAAAAAAAGTCTAGCGATCGACCCGAGGGCGAGCGAACGTGGTCATTTGTCAGGCTGGGGTTTTTTTTACGCCTAATGTTAATACGATGGTATCAGTCAAATTATTCGCGAGCGCTTGCCGTCCTGAACACGCTCACTAACCACGATGTTTTCTGATATATTTATTACTGTTGTCAATCAATGTTACCGACTGTTTTCTGAGCACTTTCCTTCATAACATGTGTAAAGTCGTTTACTAATTTACTAATCATCAATATCGCTTATTATTTTTGGTAATTTGTTCATCATCAATATTATTGTAGCTGAGCTGATTCCTAGTTTTTTTATTACTTTTTTCCTTTAACGGAAAACTGTCAGCTAACTTATGTAGATGAGTCTTGACATAGGCATACGGGTTCCCATTTCTGTAGGGGGGTGGGGGGCAGGCTGGTTTTTGCCCGAATTAAACGAAAATGCCTGAACCTGGATACCAAACAGCTATATAAGGTTGCAAACGAAGCACTACGCAGTTCTACAGGGATTACAACTAATTTTGAGGGTACAATGCTGGAAATACATGGTAAAAAGGTCTCAGGTTAGCACATTTTGCCCAAATATCTCTATTATTTTTTCTCGAATTTGAGGTTTTGTTCCAGCACTGGGGTGGGTAGGGTGGGGTGGGCAGTTGTCCCCCCCCCCCACCCCCAACCCCCATCCCCGTGTCGTACGGTTATGAGTCTTGGCGACGCATGTGATTAATAATTCAAGGATAGACAGCCCAGATACTGAGGTGTGTGTGTGCCCAGGACAACGTGCTTGATCTTTACTTGGATTATTATGTACTATGGTATGTACTATCCTGTCTGTGGGATGGTACATATAAAAGATCCCTTGCTGCTAATCAAAAAGAGTAGCCCACGAAGTGGCGACAGCGGGTTTACTCTCTCAATATCTATGTGGTCCTTAACCATATGTCCGACGCCATATAACCGTAAGTAAAATGTGTTGAGTGCGTCTTTAAATAAAACATTTCCTTCCTTCCAGTCAGTATAACTGAACTATATGTGGCTGTGCGTTTGAATGTCTCTTTAAGTGATCAAAACTCACCGCTGCGCTACGCACGCACTCAATCGTAATGGCCTGTAACCGGCCTATTAAAGCGGCGACAGATTTTACCACGCACACCTGCAATATATTGTAGGATCGATACCCCTCAGTGCACCCATTGGCTTACTCCCCGTCGTACCCAGCGCTGCACGCCTGATATATCAAATGTCGTGGTATGTGATATCATGTCTGAGGGAAAGTGTATAGGTGATAGTCTTGCTGTTTTTTTGGAAAACATGTTGCAGGTTTCCTCTGTCAAAATAACTTCTATATAGGTTCTGAGTTGTTTGTCTAGGATAGCGTGTTTGTGCCGTTGAGGAGCGGGATAGACTTCGGGGACGGGTGGATGAGCTGGGGGCGGGTAAAACTTCGGGGTGGGGGAGCTAGATTCCGGGGGAGGGGCTGTGAGAGATTTAGGGGTGAGACTGTCCTGAGTTTGCTGCCGGCCTCGGTGGCATAGTGGTTAAGCCATCGGACTACAGGCTGGTAGGTACAGGGTTCGCAGCCCGGTACCGGCTCCAACCCAGAGCGAGTTCTTAAGGGCTCAATGGGTAGGTAAGGCCACTACACCCTCTTCTCTCTCACTAACTACTAACCAACTAACAACTAACCCACTGTCCTGGACAGACAGCCCAGATAGCTGAGGTGTGTGCCCGGGACAGCGTGCTTGAACCTTAATTGGATATAAGCACGAAAATAAGTTGAAATGAAATAAAATGAAATGCCATTGTAAGATGCTTCTGACTAACAGAGCTTTTTTTTTTTTTAAGTTTGTTTTGTTTAACGACGCCACTAGAACAAAATTGATTTATTAATCATCGGCTATTAGATGTTAAACATTTGGTAATTTTGACATAGGGTCTAAGAAACGAAACCCGCTACATTTTTCCATTAGTAACAAAGGATCTTTTATATGCACCATCCCATAGACAAGATAGCACATACCACTGCCTTTGATATACCAGTCGTGACACACTGGCTGGAGCGAGTAATAGCGCAACAGGCCCACCGACGGGGATCGATCCCAAACAGACTGCGCATCAAGCGAACGGATAACCACTGGGCTACGTCCCGCACCTCAGAGTCTTTTTAATAACTAAAATGACATAATAAATATGTTTTCTTGTTTAGAATATCAGTGTATGTATATATACAATGTGTTTCTCGTTGTCTTAATGTTTGTAGTAGCTAAATGTTCCTTCAATTTCTTAATATAAATTTTTAATACGTACGAAATTATTTTGAGGTAAAATCCATTTTGGGCTAAGTTACAAACGTTATGACAATAAAAAAAACCATACAGAGTGAGTCACTGATATTCTATTCAAGAAAATGTATTTTACAAGGCTCTGTTAATCGAAACATCTTACAATGGCTGAAAACTCGGGACAGTCTTTTTAAAGGGACAGACCCTAGTTTTGAAACACTACGGCATATTTTTCACTATTAGAGCCTTATATTTTATTGTTTAGAGAATCCATTCTCTTACAACCGAAGTATTTCTGGTCATCCTGGTGTTTCTAATACCACAAAATGCTTTTTTTCCTATTTTTAAAAACGCACGTGCGTCTGAGAAATAACAGTTATGGAGTCGAGTTTTGGTCTATTTTTAACGATATTTCACCGTTTTAAAGTCACAGACTTTTGTTTCACTCTCTTGTAACGTTATCCAAATGTGTTACAGGTTTGTAACTTAACCAAAATTAGTGTCCATTTTTACGGGTTAAAACTAAGGTCTGCGCCTTTAACTAAATCTTAATAAACCATATTATTTCCATACAAAATTTTAACACAACTAGATAATAGGGGCACAGCGTGGTCTGGACCTGGTGGGGGAGGGGGGATTCGTATATGAATCTAGCGGACCCTTTTGTCGGCATCTGTCCTGGACACATCTATTAACAGCCCAATACTGCACTCTAAAAATAGTTTTAACCCCCCGAACTGACCCACCCCAGTCTACGTCCCTGCATGAGGAATAAACTCGTGTGTTATTGTATGCCCTTTCATACAATAGTCAACATATACGACTGAGTGGCCATGTTTAAAATACTTTAATACAGAACAGAAAAAACCCAGTTCAATAGTGCCGCGCTTCAATGCATCAAAATGGGCAATAATGCACCTTTTTAAGAGTGTAAATAAAAAAAAACGTTTTAACAAAATACAATCAAATTGCATAGGTTAAGTATCTTTTTTTTATACAGGCTCAAAGGCAGTTGCCAGAACAGCCAAGGTAAACAGTTGCACGTGCATTTCTGCCTTTTAGCCTCTGTGTACTAAACATTTGCCTTCATCTCTGTTTTAAAAATGTAAATTTTTAGATTAAATTCAATTATAGTTACTTGCCAATTAATTCATCTGTCCATTTTGACGCAAACAGACTGGCAAATTAAAGCAAAGGGAAGTAACTCTTACAGCAATTGCTTCATGTAAATATATAACGTTTGATGAAACTTAGAAATGTAAATCTTGGAAACGTAATAAAGGTTGTTTCTAACCGAATGGTATTACTGTTATTATTTAAAAAAATATTTATAAAGGCAAATGCAAGTGTGAAACTTTACAATCAGACTAAGTTTCACCACCAGTTGTAATAAAATGTAGGAATACCCATGTCCTTGTTCAACCATTACATTGTATGCTTGTTTAAAAAATCAAACCACATACTTCAAAATTCAGATCTGACATTATCGGCCTACCAGAAGTGGATTTAAAAATTATAGGCCTATCGTTTTATGTGTTGAAACAGCAGGTTGACATATAGACTGACAGCGGGTTGACATGTAGACTGACCTACGAGTAGAAAAATAACAGAACGTATCAAATTGATAAAACGCGGTGTATGGGTTTTGATACAACCAATGGTAAGTCGGCACTCCGAACTATCGAGTACGGCCGAGCATGTGTACACTCGAGCATCACGCTATCAAGTGTCTGGTGTATTTATTTTCTTTGTGGAAAGAACCCGTCTAAGAGCTGGATAAACATTTCATTACTGGCACATCATGCTTCCATATTTCATTACCAGTCGTGTCAGCCGACGAGAAAACTCTTGAAACTACTGCACGTGCAGCACTCGTTTAGCTTGTCTCGTTTTGGCGCGGGAAAAGCCGATAATTGGGCATGATAATTAGTTCCATCTAGCAAACAGACTTTAATTTGCAGACGATATCTGCAGCTGTTAATTCCAGCGGTATTTTTACCTATATAGCATTGACTGCGATGAATTACGATATTAAATTTGTATATACTGATGGAAAGAAATAAGGGAACACAGTAATAGTACCATCAAATGTGTACTGCAATCAAAAGCCTCATCCACAGTATCTGGATGTTAGCTGCTACTGACAGTCAGTCGGGACAGTTTAGATAGGGACTGGGTGTAGTGGCTTTACACGCCCCCCCCCCCCAAAAAAAAAACCCCACACAAAACAACCCAACAATTACAACCGCCGTGTATATAGATAGCCCTCGTAGCAATTTAATTAAAATTAGCTCCAATATTACATGTGGATCTAACAGCAGCCACTGGGAGCTCATGTCCAGTTGACCTTTCATTCGACCAATCAAAAGCTTACTTGCAAAATCATGCCAGTGATTTGAAAAGAATTTGAAAAAATTCGGGATTATGCTGAGGGTATACGAAATGATTCGGGTGAATTACGAATTATGCCGGAAACTAATTGCAATATAATTTTTTTATATATAAAATTCGTTTCAAGACGAAAAAAAAAAACCGTGATGGTATAGCCATAAAATCTATTTATACTATTGTATACAATCCAGAGTTTATTACTGCAGTTTCCCCCTGTTTTTTTCAATGTTGAAATAGACCAACAAGTTCGCCTATTGCATAAATAGTCTCGCCCGATATTTTTAGAATTTGTATGCTCCCGAATAACGCTATACGGTTCTAACAGACCAAATCAATTCCTATTGCCGATAATGTTAACGTTTACTAATAAAACTGATATAAGCAGCGTTTCAACACACCCAGGAAATACAGCAATAGAAAGTGTGGCACCTCACATTTAATCTACCTGCAAGAAAATAGGGGGTCACGTATCATTTAAGAAATTTAATTAATGTTTTTAATAGCAACCGTCATTTTTGCTGAAAATTGCAGTTCCATTTTTGGGGGTACCCCGCATTAGTTTCAACCTCTGGTATATACTGCCTAACAACTGTATAACAAATAAAAGTGTATTTATTTATTGTCAATGGACAATAGTTATGCACAAATAATCAATGTCACATATTACTACCAATCACACCCACAGCTGCTTTTACTCCGTATATATTTGACGATGCACGTCGAACTTTGAAACAGAACTCTCTTCTTTGGTACTATGCAATCTATTAAAAACAAAGTGTAAGTGGTCGATATTTAAATTGTTATTTATAGATGAAATGTCACCTGGACATGGGAGTCCACGCAATGTTGTTAGATCTACTGGTAAACCCAGTAGAGCTAATTTTAATCAGATTGCCCTCGTACCCGAGACTATATACACGACCGCCGTATGTATAGCCACTTCTATTTTAAGTGACAAACATGGCGACATCCATTGCGGTTGTATTTATGGAATTCATCTTTTTACGCAATATTTAGCACGATGTATGTATGGTGGTCGACTGGAATTAAGAGCAAAAAGATCCTTGCTAAGTGCGGCATAGGAAAAGTACAAAGAAGGATGTTGGTAGTGCAGATCAACAGAAGAGCAGTGGTCAGAACGATTGAAAACTGTTTAAAAGGACTTACATGTTATATTATAGATAACTACTCCCTTAGTGAATTATATTTGGTCTCAAATATTATGTGTCCCCTTAGTTTTCCCGTCAGTATATATCGGCTGGTAGATAGACAATCAGATAACGCACCAGAGACATACATGCATGCATACATACATACATACATACATACATACATACATACATACATACATACATACATACATACATACATACATACATACATACATACAACATACATACATACATACATACATGTCCCAGCAACGGCATGAGACAATTTTTGAGGCCAGAAAGGATTTAATTATCCCCTGCGCCAGTGCGTTAATATCTATGTATGTAACAGTCAACCTCGACATACATACAATATAGATATTCATACATCAATACATACATACATACATCCAAAAAGACAACTGTATATTCAGACAGTAGATATTCAAACATAGTAAAAGAGGGGAGAATAAACGACATTGAATTGGAGGGGGGGGGGGGTAAACATGAATCGGCATTAAGAAATAAAACCAGAACCTAATTAAATATGAAGAGTTAAAGTAAAAATTAGTTTATGTTTTTTAAAGCAACAAAAATAAACAATAAACAAACAAAAATTAAAACACCACCAAATAAACAATAAACATTTTAGACGGTCCAGACAATCAAACGTTTTCCTTCGGGGTGGAGAGTGGGGTATTTGCTTATTATTATTATTATTATTATTATTAGTTATTAGATTATTAATTTATTTGTTTTTAAAATCCCAATTTTCTTTTCACCACAGTATACTGAATACTGAATTTAAAAAAAGAAAAAAAGAAAGATTTTTGAGCTACTTTTACACCAGCGAATCAAATGATGTAATTACTCAACATTTACTTGAACACGTGACTACTAAGTAATCGAGTTAACCCTTCGACGGAAATCCATGTTTTAATTAACTCTACTAGCAACTGATGTAGATTAATAATTGACTTTTTTTTCCTAATCAAATTGGGCTGATCAAGTAACGAACCATCTCCCCAATACCAGACAAATAAACAAAAATATCACGAATCAACAAATTAGACGCCAAGCGCTGGATAACTGCCAAGCTTTAATGAAAAAGTCGACTTTTTAAAAACTGTTCAAAGCGTCCTGGTCGCAGGTGTAAAAACGTTTACTCAGGTGGGGAGCCGATAGCCTGACGCCATACAGCCTCATTACCTGGCGGAGGGGTACACCGGATGCGGTCGTGGAACGGTAGCCATCTAGCGGAGCTTTTAACCGCGTGCGCCGCTCTGCTACGCCGCTCGCGTAATGGTAACTCCAGACGTCAGCAATTTGGCTTACGTCTGCTATTTAAAAAGCGATATTTAGCAGACAAATGAAGTTCATTAATTTCAAAGCCAACACGTCTATTTGAACGTGGTCAGCGGATCCGATGTGTGCTGTACCACTACAACCGGCCTCTGTGGCGCAGTAGCTAAGCCATCGGACTACATGCTGGTAGGTACAGGGTTCGTAGCCCGGTACCGGTTCCGACCCAGAGCGAGTCTTAAGGGCTCAATGGGTAGTTGTAAGGCCACTACACTCCCTTCTCTCTCACCAACCACTAACCAACTAACAACTAACCCACTGTCCTGGACAAACAGTCCAGCGTGCTTGAACCTCAATTGGATATAAACACGAAAATAAGTTTCAGTGAAATGAATGTACCATTACTGTATAAATACTTTGACTGGAGAGAAACATTAAATTGACTACAGCGTTTGAAGCACGGTAAATCTTTATGATAGGCACCAGTAATGTGGTAAACGAACTTAAAATTATTAATAATGTGTTACTGTAAGCAGTCTAATCAAACTTTTGGGCACTTTCTTATACGTTCTTACATTATAATGGGTGTTAAATACGCCAGTCATATAGGTACGTGTTTTGACCTGTAGTGATGATATGATGACAGTGATGGTATGCTGATGATATGATGATTATGGTGGTGATGATTATTATGGTTGTGGTGATGATGATGATACATTTTAATGGATGTTAAATAGACCGTCATAGGTACATGATTTGACCTGTAGTGATGCTATGATGACGGTGATGATATGATGATTGTCGTGGTGATGATTATTATGGTGGTGGTGATGATGATGAATCATTTTAATGGATGTTAGACGGTCATAGGTACATGATTTGACCTATAGTGATGATATGATGACAGTGATGATATGCTGATGATATGATGATATGCTGATGATATTATTATTATGGTGGTGATGATGATTATGGTGGTGGTAGTGATGATGATGATTATGGTGGTGGTGGTGGTGATGATGATACATTTTAATGGATGTTAAATAGACCGTCATAGGTACATGATTTGACCTGTGGTGGTGATTATTATGATGATGATAAAGATGAAGATGATGATGATGCTGATATTCTTCAGAACTGCTTTAAACTGAATATACCTTTAAAACAGGACTTTAATACCATCACAGATCTTACGATTGCCAAACGGTGGTAGATCGCTCGCCCGGGTCGTTGGATCGATCGAATTTGATAGACTTGGTCCCCCACCCCCACCCCCCATCACAGCCAGTGTCCACAATTGACACACTAATTGTCCTTAAGTCCATATAAATTATTTCTTGCTGGTTTTGAGTTTTTAAAATAAAAGCTGCTTATGTACCAGAAGCGAGTTTACTCTCTCTCTCTCTCTCTCTCTCTCTCTCTCTCTCTCTCTCTCTCTCTCTCTCTCTCTCTCTCTCTCTCTCTCTCTCTCTTTTCTCTTTGTACATTTGAAGTTCTACATATTAAATAGCCGTATTTTAGATATACTATTTAAAATACGTTAAAGGTCAGTAAATACATGGCAATTCACAAAGAAATGTTGCACAAAGTTTTAATGCACTGGTTGGAACGAGAAATAGCCCAATGGGCTCACCTACGGGGATCGATCCCAAACCGATCCCACATCAAGCGGACGCTTTACCACTGGGCTACACACAATATTGCAGTAACAACTACGTACATTAAAATGTTCACATCAAAACGAACTATTTACACAAAGAATATTGATTGCATCGTGTATTCAATACAAAATTTGGAATTATTTCGTTATTTTGGTTGATTTTATCAGAACTATCGGTGTTATAAATATTAATATCAAGGATTGCGTTGTTTGTGTTGTTTTTGTTTGTTAGTTTGGTGGGGGGGGGGGTTGTTGTTGTTGTTTTTTTAGAGTTTTTGTCTTGTTTTGTTTTGGGGGTTGGGTTGGGTTTTTTTGGGGAGGGGGGGGTTTGGGTTTGGGTTTTTTATATTCGCTTACTAGACACAGGTGTAACGCATGTGATGTCTAATTATCGAACATAGATAACTAATTGCTTTTTCTTTTGTTTCTTTCTTTCCTTCCTCCCTTCTTTATTCCTTTCTCTATTGCAATAATATTAATTTCTGTTCATAAATAAATTGAATAAATATATTACTGTCGTGATGTTTATGTATTATGGAGAAGGCTTAGCAAGGTGAAAAACTTGTGCCTAATCAATTTTTTTGAGCAGTATATACCGAAATATCGGTAAACAAATGGTCTTTTCCTTTTTGTTCCGTCTAAATTTTAAAATACCAAGTTTTTTTCTTTTCTTTTGAATATCTGGCTTATTCAGCACACCGAGATTTGTGTTGAATCGCTCGACACTTTCTCTGTGACATTTATGAGGGTTTCTTTCTTTACGGTGCATTTTCCTGTTTTTTGTTCAAATACTTCTCTCAGTTAACAGGATGCTAAGTCCGTGCTTCGCCTCTTGTGTAGCAGTCGGCCGATAAACACGCGGTTTAATGATCTTAATCCTAGGTCAACACGCAGAAAAACAACCATATCTTTTTTATTTAAATGTGACCCAAAAATCGTGTCAGATAAGCCGTAACAAAGTAAGCGGAATTTAAAAACATCATGTTTTGGAATTTGTAACTTAGATTCAAAACTGTTCTGTTTTTCATTCTTCTGTAACAGACAAAACAAAATTTTTGTTGGGGTTTTTTTTTGTGTGTTTTTTTTTGCAGTTTGTTTTTCTCTTTGTCTGTCTGTGTGTCTGTTTGATTATTATTTTTTGTTTAATTTGTTTTATTTACAAAAGGACGACTTCAGTTTTTAACACCCCCTCCACAACACACCCATCCCCCATATATCCATTATTCAACACTAATTTGTAAAACAGATTCCATTTTGAAATAAATAATATTACGATTATAACAAACAATTATTTAATTAAATCAATATTTCTCAAATTTCATTAATTTCATTTCAGCCTGATGTCGAGCTCATATTATATAGAAGTTCAAGCACGATGTCCTGGACACATGCCTCAGTTATCTGGGCTGCATATCCTGGACAGGGGATACTGGTCAGTAGGTGTCTCTGAGTTGGATTCGATATTTGGAAGTGAACCTGATACAAAACAACCTTTAAGACCGATTGTTAATAACTGAACCTCCGCATTATATGTGCATTTAATTATATGATGAACAGAAGAAGAAAAAGAGTTCAAAAACGTAATAGAACAAGAACACATAGAACAACAATAATCATCGGCTATTGGATGTCAAACATTTGGTAATTTTGACATATAGTCTTAAAAAGGAAACCTGCTACATTTTTTCATTAGTAGCAAAGGATCTTTTATATGCACCATCCCACAGACAGGATAGTACATACACGACATTTGATATACCAGTCGTGGTGCACTAGCTGGAGCGAGAAATTGCTTAATGGGCCCACCGAAGGGATAAAAAAATAATAATAATAATAATAATTAAGACAGCATAATGAATTCAGTAATAACACCTTTTGGAACATTGTACATGTAATACTAATTGTGTAGTTCTCTCACCTAGCTATTAACATGCTAATTTCTTAACACGCCTAATTTACTATATCTTTCACAACTTGTAGGAGTGGACCAAGACTTCAATCCGATAGAACTTTAAAACTATGAACCGGAACGTGAATAATCGCGCAGGTGAAAGGAAGGTTAATAAAAATAAATTGCTCAGCGGCTTCAAAATGAAGTAGGATGGTCTTCACCACTTTCTGGACATCCGGGACCTTGTGTGTCTGGTTTCTGGATGAATTCTGATGAGGCTTTTTGGAGGATTGTCGCCACTGCGCAGACGTCTAAATGCATTGCTGCTACCTTTAGTAGACCTATTAGCACGGACTCGCTAAAACTCGGCCCCTTCCCTTTGCTAA
Source organism: Gigantopelta aegis (assembly GCF_016097555.1). Lineage (NCBI taxonomy): Eukaryota > Metazoa > Mollusca > Gastropoda > Neomphalida > Peltospiridae > Gigantopelta > Gigantopelta aegis. The sequence continues at coordinate 81,901,432 of NC_054701.1, forward strand.
CGCTAAACCATGATGGTCAATGATTAAAACGAGCATAGCGTAAGATTTTATACAAGACGATCTCTTCCGTGTGTAAAGATCACGAGAGATTAGTGGGCGAGAGAAGAATGTTGGACCTTTAAGCTAATAAATTCAGCTGCAAAAAAAAAAAAAAAAAAAAAATCTTTTCAAATCTTTTAATTGGCAGTGTATCATCCTGGACTGCATTTAGTCCCCAAGACACTTCCGCCATCTTGTGCTGGCAGTTTACCCTGCCGCCGTCATTCTTATTCATGCTGGACTCGTCAAATATTTGTTCTTGGTATCGGGTGGAGGTTAAATGTCGTGCTAAGTGAAACGGTTTGGCGCTACCTTGTAATGGAAGTGAAATACCTGAAAGTGAAATGTCTAGAGATAAAAGAACACCGAGGAGTTGCTTACAGGTGATGGGGCGATAACGTAGCGCTGAGGTAAAGCGCTCGCCTGATACGCGGTCGGTCTAAGATCGATTCCCGTCGGTGGGCCCATCTCTTGTCCCAGACAGTGCACCACGACTGGTATATCAAAGGCCGTGTTATGTGCTATCCTGTCTGTGGAATGGTGTATATAAAAGATCCCTTACTACAAAATGGAAAAATATAGCGGGTTTCCTTTCTAAGACTATATGTCACAACCTTGGTCTACCGTGTCACACCTTGTCCCACCTTGTCCTATCTTGTCCCACCTTGGCCTACCTTGTGTTAAATTCCTCTATTTTGTCTCATTTTGTCCTTTATTGGATATTAGCTCACCTGGGCTCACCTTGTCCCATTTTGTATTACTTTGTCCCATTTTGTATTACTTTGTCCCATATTATTGCAGCTCAGCTCACCTCTCCGCAAGGCTCAATGGGTAGGTGTAAACCACTTGCACCGGCCAATGATCCATAACTGGTTGAACAAAGGCCATGGTTTGTGCTATCCTGCCTGTGGGAAGCGCAAATAAAAGATCCCTTGCTGCTAATGGGAAATAGTAGCCCATGTAGTGGCGAAAGCGGGTTTCTTCTCAAACTCTGTGTGGTCCTTAACCATATGTCTGACACCATATAACCGTAAAGAAAATGTGTTGAGTGCGTCGTTAAACAAAACATTTCTTTCTTTCTTTCTTTCTCGGCTCACCTTGGCCCACCCTGTCGTACCTTGGCCCACCCTGTCACACCTTGTCCCATCTTGACTCACCTTGATCCGCCATGGCTCACCATGCCCCATATTATCCTACTTTTCTCATTTTGTCCCTCTATGTCTCACATTGTCCCACATTGCCCACCCCTATCCCACCTTGTCCCACTATGTCCCACCCAACAACAGAACCGGCCATCACGGAGATATATACATAATATATATATATATATATATATATATATATATATATATATATATATATATATATATATATTTATACATACTATATGACAGGATTTCGTTCTACCTGTATCTTTCAAACCTCGGGAGACTGGGCTCTTTGTTGTGACAGTTTGATATTTTCTTTAGCTCGCGCTACCATTAACAATTCGGTATGCTCAGGCACGCGCTGTGTAAATACGCCGCAACACTTCTCACCGCGGAATAAGAAAGATACGAGTATTTCTGACGCCTCAATTCAATCGGCAGAAGAATACCCGAACATTGCTTCTTTTCAGGGATTGTAACAAGTTGAGGTGGCCAGTTTCGCAACACACAGCGACAGCCAGCCCCGTGGCCCACATACTTTATACCGCTATAAGACACCTTGGCCTTTATTACAAGGCTTCGTCACCCGGGTTATCGCGCCCCGATTACATATACCGAGGACTGTTCTAGTTGGGGTGACACCGTAGTTATAATTTTATTCCGGGATGGTCTGCTACTGAAATTGTACAGTATATGCATACTTGGTTTAAATAATGTATTTTATTGGTAGTACATAATATTTAGTTTTATAGCCCCCCCCCCCTCCCCCCTCCCCATCACACACACACACACACACACACACACACACATACCCGCTATCATCTCCCTATACCCCACCCCGTGATCAGATGTGGAGCAACACTGAATACATCCACGTTGTCCTGTCCCAGGTATTCCAATAACAGAACTGTATATTTGAGCAGGTTCGACTTGTGTATAAACTGTCTATATCTGTAACGAGGAAAGGAAGGAAATGTTTTATTATATAACATTTAGTGAAATATCTTAAAATGTCAGTGAAATAAAAGAGTTATCAGTCAGTGACGATAACACACTTTAGAGTGAAAATTTCTCTATTTCACTCTAAAATGTGTTATCGTCACTATAGAAAGTGTTATCTTCGCTGTAAGAAAGCAGGAACTATTTTGCTGCTGGCATTTTAAAACTAAAGGTAAATTGCCAAAAGTTATATAATAAATAGAAAATTTCATTTTTTGGGGGTCAAATATGATTTATATCTCATCTCGTGAAGTTTGCAATCATATCACACTCGTCGCGCAAGCGCGTCTCGTGACATAATTGCAAATTTCACTCGATGAGATATAAATCATATTTGACAAAAAACATGAAATATCCTCTATTCATTTAACGACGCACTCAGCACATTTTATTTACGATTATATGGCGTCGGACATATAGTTACGGACCACACAGATATTCAGAGAGGAAACCCGCTGTTGCCACTTCATGAGCTACTCTTTTCAATTAGCAGCAAGGGATCTTTTATATGCACCATCCCACAAACAGGATAGCACATACCACGGCCTTTGATATACCAGTTGTGGTGCACTGGCTGGAACAAGAAATAGCCCAATGGGCCCACCGAAAGGAATCGATCCCAAACTGACCACGCATAAAGCGAGCGCTTTACCACTGGGCTACGCCCCGCACCTATAAATCAAGTAAGTGTTGTTTAAGTAGCAGTGATTGAGTGTGTCTGATAAATGAGAGAAAAAAACTTGCTGTCTCCGACCAACAAAATGGGACAAAACAAGTCCCGGCTTTTGCCGTGTCAGTTATGGAGCACTAGTTCAAATCGGAAATAAAAAGTTAAAGTTTGTTTTGTTTAACGACACCACACGAGCACATTGATTTATTAATCGTTGGCTATTGGATGTCAAACATTTGGTAATTTTGACATAGTTGTAGACAGGAAATCCATTAGTAGCAAGGGATCTTTTATATGAACGATCCAACAGACAGGATAGCCCATACCACGGCCTTTGATATACCAGTCGTGGTGCACTGGCTGGACCTTGAAATAGCCCAATGGGCCTTCCAATGGGGATCGAACCTAGACCAACCGAGTATCAGGCGAGCGCTTTACTACTGAGCTAATGTTCCGTACCCCAAATCAGAAGAAGTTTGTTTTGTTTAACGACACAACTGGAGCATATTGATTAATTAATCATCGGCTATTGGATGTCAAACATTTGGTAATTCTGACTCGTAGTCATCAGTGGAAACATGCTACTTTTTTTCTAATGCAGCAAGGGATCTTTTATATGCACTTTCCCACAGACAGGAAAGCCCATACCACGGCCGTTGTCCAGTTGTGGTGCACTGGTTGGAACGAGGAAAAACTATCAGCTGAATGGATCCATAGAGGTGGTTCGATCCTGCGACGCAAGCACCTCAAGCGAGCACTCAACCGACTGAGCTAAATCCCGCCCCTTCTAAATCAGAAATAACACATTGGGGCCACCGTTGGGGGATGGATCTTACGACTCATTGCACTTCAGACGAACGCTCCAAGTTCCCGTTCCTCCGATAGAAAAGAAAAAGAAAAAGGATCGTTCTTTAACGACAAATCATGTCATTTTTAAACCATGGATATTTCGACACTTAACCGAGAGACAAACAGTCATCACGGTACTCCCACCAAAAAAGCAGTAATGGATCTTTTTATTTTCAACCGGCCTCGGTGGCATCGTGATTAGGCCATTGGTCTACAGGCTGATAGGTACTGGGTTCGGATCCCAGTCGAGGCATGGCATTTTTAATCTAGATACCGACTCCAAACCCTGAGTGAGTGCTCCGCAAGGCTCAATGGGTAGGTGTAAACCACTTGCACCGATCAGTGATCCATAACTGGTTCAACAAAGGCCATGGTTTGTGCTATCCTGCCTGTGGGAAGCGCAAATAAAAGATCCCTTGCTGCTAATCGGAAGAGTAGCCCATGTAGTGGCGACAGCGGGTTTCCTCTCAAAATCTGTGTGGTCCTTAACCATATGTCTGACGCCATATAACCATAAATAAAAATGTGTTGAGTGCGTCGTTAAATAAAACATTTCTTTCTTTCGTTAAATAAAAGAAAGAAACAAACAAACTTTTATTTGCAGGACAGTAGGTATACAGGACAGTAGGTATACAGGACAGTAGGTATACAGGACAGTACCGGCATCGCTTGTGTAGTAGCTAAGTTATCGGACTTAAAGCTGATAGGTACTGGCTTCGCATCCACCCAGAGCGAGTTTTACGACGCAGTGGGTAGGTGTAAAGTCACTACACCGACTTCTCACCCACTAACAAGCCACTGCCCAGGACAGACAGCCCAGATAGCTGAGCTGTGTGTGTGTGTGTGCGTGCGTGCGTGCGTGCGTGCGTGCGTGCGTGCGTGTGTGTGAAGGACAGTGTGCTTGAACCTTTATTGGATATAGGCTTAAAAATAAGTATAAACATACATACAATACATACAATACCATACAATACCATACAATACCATATATTACAATACAATACAATACAATACAATACTTATTGCAACCATTGTATGAGTACACTTGTTAAGGGGACAGATTCCCATTTAATAAAAGAAAGAAAAACCAGTGCATACAACAGCCTTTTGCCAGTTGTGGGGCATTGATTGGGATGAAAGAGAAAGAAAAGAAAAAAATGTCCATCGATGGCGATCGATCCTATAACCCATTACATCTCAGGCGAGCACTTTACCGCTGAGCTACATCCCGCCTCTAATTAAATGTTAGAGCTAGTAATAAAATAAATATTCGTTATATCATATTTATGGTTGTTAGATGGTAAAGGTGATGGCTCCCTCAGTCGACTGGATTAAGATGGCTGAGGGTGGAATTGGAGTTCGACAAGCAGTTTAATATGTCCCAATTAATTACACATTAAGACCATAGTTCAGTGTCGAAACGATAATTGAGTGTGATGATTTTTGAGTAAATAATTAGTGTTGGCGCTAATCACAGATATTGGTTTTGATATGAATCATGGAAAAGAAACGATAGATTAATATATTTTCTACGACGATTCAATTACACTGAAATGGTTTGCTATTAGCAAGTCATTTCAAAATGCGAGGCCGCAGCTAAGAAAAAAAAAGAGAAAAAAAATAAAAGCAAAAAGGACGATAACTCGGGGGAGAGAGGAATAGGAGTTAACAAGTATTAGCTAGAGCACCAGAAACAGAGGTTGTTGGGGGGGGGGGGGGGGGATATTTGCTTCTTTTTTTTTAATTTAATTTTTTTGAGGGGTGGGTGGATGGGTATGGTTGGCTTGTTTCAGCAGATTGTTTTGCTTTAAAATAAATTTCGGCCGAAGTAGGAGGGTATGATTGAGATTCTTCACTTTTTTAAATTACCGTGTACCCTGTTTTAACTATTGTGATATCTTAGTCATATGGGTACGAGACTGACAATTTCAGTGGTTTGGGGTTGGCAAAATTGGAGAAATTCTGAAATTGTCAGTGGTGGTAGAGTAGTCGGGCAAAGCCTGTTAAATGGCTAAATGCTTTGCTTTGCTTTGCTTTGCTTTACTTGTGGTTTTCGGGGGTGGGGGGGGGGGGGGGGGGGGTGGGGTTATTGTGTGTGTATTTGTTTTTCGTTTTTATTGTTGCTTTGGTGTGTGTGTGTGTGTGTGCGTGTGCGTGTGCGTGTGCGTGTGCGTGCGCGTGCGCGTGCGCGTGTTTGTGTGTGTCTGTGTGTGTTGGTGCGCGCGCGTGAGTGTGTGTGTGTGTGTGTGTTTGTGTGTGTGTATTTGTTTTTCGTTTTTATTGTTGTTGTTTGTTGTTTTGGGGTTTTTTTCATGTTTTTTTTTTAATAATTTTTTTCAGTTTTGTTTTGTTTTTGGGGATTTTGAGGGGCGAAGGTGACATTACATTGTCTGTTGACACAAAAGCTAAAATCAAAGTGAAATTTTTGCTATCAGTAGACAATATAATAAAATGACATTCAGATTTTGTGCATAACATTCGACAAACGTTTATTTATCAATTAATTATTTGGTTTATCACGCTGGTCGATTTGATAATCGGATAGACTGACAGGTAAGGCATGCGGGTATTGTAAAAGTGCTCGCCTAAAGCGGTGTACAAAACCAGTGTACTGCAACAAAAAGCGAAGCCAATTGTAGTAGGTCGTCTGTAGTACACATCTCAGTAGTAGGTCGTCTGTAGTACACATCTCAGTAGTCTATTCCATTAGGGTATCCATCTTTCCGCTCATATCGGGTTTCAAAGTATCCGTCTTTGAATAATATTAACAAGATTTATTAATCGCGGTCAATGCCCCGAGTTCGTTTGACGGCCCTATACACTAACTCATGAATGAATGAATGTGTAACGACACCCCAGCACGAAACATACACCGGGAAGGAAAGAAGGAAATGCTTTATTTAACGACGCACTCAACACATTTTATTTTCGGTTATATGGCGTCAGACATTTGGTTAAAGACCACACAGATATTAAGAGAGGAAACCCGCTGTCGCTACTTCATGGGCTACTCTTTTTGGATTAGCAGCAAGAGATCTTTTATGAGCACTATCCCACAGACAGGATAGTACATACTACGGCCTTTGTTACACCAGTTATGGAGCACTGGCTGGAACGAGAAATAGCCCAATTGGCCCACCGACGGGGATCGATCCTAAACCGATCACGCATCAAGCGAGCGCTTTACCATTGGGCTACGTCCCTCTCCCTCGGCTATTGGGTGTCAAACTAAGGTATTGCTCAAATGTAATAATAATCAACATCGATATAAAAACCCAAGAATTAAAATTAAAACATAGTGTAAAGAACTGTGCCAAAAAAAAATACAAATATCAGATAGATAAAATTAAAATTTGGACTAACATTCAGTATCACGAAGAAATTTCAACAAAAATTTGATCCATCACACTTCTTCTACTAAATATATATTTCCTAGTTTGCTTAAGATGATTGCATGCCACCGAAAACTGATGCACTGTCAGAGTACACTGACAGTGATTACACAGGATCCTTCTTTAGAATAAATTAAAGGGATAGTAAACTCAAACATGAGCCTTATGTGTTGGAAAGATGCATACCCGGACCACCAACACATACTGACGAGTATGTATGCTGAAAAACCCATGGCACTATAAACTTCTACAACGTTACAAACTCACCGATCAAAATACACTGGTATTGGGGTGCGAACCCAGAGTCTCTCAGAGTTGAAGTCGGTAGCTTAACGACTAATAAAGTTTGTTTTGTTTAACGACACCACTAAAGCACATTGGATTAATTAATCGTCGGCTATTGGATGTCAAGCTTAACTACTACGCTAACAAGACTTGGGAATTGGGAAATTGTTTAACGTGCACATTCAGAGCACGTTGTTGTAGCGCATGCCTGTCCTGGGCACAAGTACCGGCCTCAGCCGGTTCCTCCGTCCAGGACAGGAAAGGGTTGGGGTGGGTGAAGGACCGCCTGCACTGACAGGTGCATGGGAGCACCAGCAGTCCAACCGTAGTCAGTAACAGGCGGTATGGTGCTATGTAATTTGGAATGTCCCGTAGGATTAAGCCAAAGGGAAATGAGTGCGCATTTTGATGAAGGACGTTTGGCGCAATTTTGATGGTCGTTCTAAAGAATAAAAGGTAAGGAGCTATGTATTATAGGTTTGGATTTAGTAGGCTGAGAGTAGCTCGTTAGTTAAGACCTGCGGATGATGAGGTGTCTAATAACAAGATTGCATTAAAAAGTGTTTTATTTTGATCAATATTATTTATCTGTACAGTGAGTGCATGTATTAAAATATTGTCCCACCTGTTCAATGTCCAGTTAAATTGCACCAAAATATTGCTTTGAAATAAACAATTATTCCTGAACTCTGAGACAAATATCGCATCAAGGCGGTAATTAAACCGCATTTGAAGGTCTAATAAGGCAAATCAAGAAACGTTCACGGAATCAAATAATGTTTTTGGCGGGTAAATTGACGTCCGTCGTCTGCCTGATGAAGCTGTTTGCCGCTTTTAGCAGACTTTATCATTAAATAAACAATTAGCTGCCACTAATTGTAGCCGTGGTGTTAAGATCAACACCAGTTACGGACCAACACTTTGATGTAGATTTGAAAAAGACCTACAAATCGCTGAGGGTAATGAGGGTAAACAGAAAATGGCAAGTGCAAAAAGCGCCATTGTTCCCGGTGGAATTTTTGCACCTTTTCGTTATGAACAATTTCTCTTTTCGTTTTTCGTTGCGCAGAACAATACATATGACACATTTCTGTTTGCTTTAACTACAATATAGATGTGTGTGAAGTTGGAAGGTGGAAATTAACTACAAACAAAACATGAAGAACACTCGATATGGCATGTTTGCATTAGCTTGTAAAACCACTCAGAAGTAAGAATATTAAATTAGGAGACTGGCGTTTTTCTAGATGGTTTCGTTACATACCCAACAGCATACAACAATTAAACAGTACATGAAACACATAGGATACACGTCCGTATTCAATGGACACTGCATTCGTAGCTCCACGACTAATATTTGAAAGTTAAAATTAAAGTTTGTTTTGTATGTCAGAATTACCAAATGTTTGGCATGCAGTAGCCGATGATTATTAAATCAATGTGCTTTAGTAATGTCGTTGAACAAAACAAACTTCAAATCTAAGCTTTAGACAAGAGTTTAAAGTTAGTTTTTTTTAACGACACCACTAGAGCACATTAATCTATTGGATGTCAGACATTTGGTAATTTTGACATACAGTTTTAGAAGACACATGCATTTTTGCTTCAGCAAAGAGAGATCTTTTATGTTAATTTTCTAACAGACAAGACAGCATATACCACGGTTTTTGATGTACCAGCTGTGGGGCATTGGTCAGGACAGGGGGAAAAAACAACAGAAAATGGACCCACAAAGAGAGTCCAGTTCTACGACCCATGCACCTCAGATGAGCGCTCTATGCCAAACAACTAAAGTTTTAAATGTGCTGAATGTTGTTACACAATCATTTCTTTCTTTTCCTTCCTTCCTTTTTTATTTAGGGGCTGGACGTGGCTCAGTGGTAAAGTACTCGCTTGATGTGCGGTCGGTCTAGGATCGATTCCCTTAGGTGGGCACATTGGAATATTTGTCGTTCTAGCCAGTGCACCACGACTGGTATATCCTGTCTGAGGGATGGCACATATAAAAGCTCCCTTGCTACTAATGGGAAAATGTAGCGGGTTTCCTCTCTAAGACTAATTACCAAATGTTTGACAACCAATAACCGATGGTCATTGACCAAAACAATTTTTTTTTCTTTTCCATTCCTTGTCCGTGCGTCCGTCCATTCTCTTATGCTCCACATTTGTGATTTCCCGTATCCGCTATAGGGGTATTTGAGACATGTGTAACTGACCCAGATGTAGGCTACCAACATGCACGGTTAGAGTGTGTATACACAAGCGGTGCACCGAGGCATGTGCTGTAACCAACAGCTGCCCGCACCAGTGTAAAGAGAAAACAGCCGTTGCCTAAAATGTGAAAATATCGGTGGATATCAAGTTTTAATAAACCTCCCAGAGTTTAACTAAATGAAGACTACCAACTTCGAGGCGCATTAGGAACACCCTGGTTAGGTTACGTTGTTTATTTACCAAGTACGCAGTTAACGGTTGGTTGTTTTTGTTTAGTTTTTATCAAATGTTACTTCGCACTTTCAAACAGTTTGTTTGTTCTGCACCTACGGGTCTTCGTGGAAAGTGGTGTTGTCGTTTATACTCAAAACAGAACTGGGTAGTAATTTGACTTTCTGCGCAAATTAACTTTCAGTGGCGGATCCAGAAAATCCATTTAGGGTGCCCCACAATAACATGTGGCCGAAGGCCAAAAACGTTCCAGGAGGGATACTCGGATTCTACAACGTAAAAAATTAACAAAAAGTTAAATTTAGGGAGTCCCCCTTAGACCCGCCACTGACTTTAGATATCTTTAATTCAGCAGGTTTGATTTTGCTAATTTTTGTTAAAATGAACTCTAGTAAAGTTAATAAAAATCACCATCCAATTTCGATTAAAATATCTGCAAAACTAACACATCTTCTTTACCTAAATGCTGAATTTGCCTACAAGTTGAATAATTACATGCACATATACCACATATAAAGTTAAAGGCGGAAATGTACTTTATATGATATCACCAACTGACCCTATTATTAGAACGGTATTTCCCGGGAAACAAAAATATATACCGGTACTTACTACAATGTGTATGATATTAAGAAATATTACTGACACAAACCTTCTTAGCTTAATATATGTGCAATTATTGTATGTTAACGTAATATTAGAAAATTAATAATGTAATATTAGAAAATCTTTAAAATGCATTATACGTACGTTTTCAACATATTTAATTGTCTACCCTCTCTGCAGCGCTTGTTTGAAGTCATTCAGTTGTATATGAATAAGTATAATATCATATATCCATAAGTAATAGCGTATAGTTTTTATCGGGTTTATCACTAAATCGGGTTTTGTTTTAGGGTTTTTGTTTTGTTTTGGTGTTGTTGATTTTGTTCGCTTTTGTGTTGTTAGTTTTGTTTTGTTGGGTTTTTTGTTTTTTTATCAATACAGGATTAATGAATTTTTATTTTTTATTTCAAATAATATCATTTAGTAATACATGTTTTCGCTTACCATCTTAAATATAATTCATCTTCAATCAATCAGCAATCAACCACCTGACATGTCTTTACATTCACTATAGATGTTTCAGTCAATCAAGCAATCACAACCACCTGACATGTCTTTACATTAATTATAGATGTTTCAATCAATCAAGCAATCAACCACCTGACATGTCTTTACATTAACTATAGATGTTTCAGTCAATCAAGCAATCAACCACCTGACATGTCTTTACATTAATTATAGATGTTTCAATCAATCAGCAATCAACCACCTGACATGTCTTTACATTCACTATAGATGTTTCAGTCTATCAAGCAATCACAACCACCTGACATGTCTTTACATTAATTATAGATGTTTCAATCAATCAAGCAATCAACCACCTGACATGTCTTTACATTAACTATAGATGTTTCAGTCAATCAAGCAATCAACCACCTGACATGTCTTTACATTCACTATAGATGTTTCAGTCAATCAAGCAATCAACCACCTGACATGTCTTTACATTCACTATAGATGTTTCAGTCAATCAAGCAATCAACCACCTGACATGTCTTTACATTAACTATAGATGTTTCAGTCAATCAAGCAATCAACCACCTGACATGTCTTTACATTCACTATAGATGTTTCAGTCAATCAAGCAATCACAACCACCTGACATGTGTTTACATTAACTATAGATGTTTCAGTCAATCAAGCAATCAACCACCTGACATGTCTTTACATTCACTATAGATGTTTCAGTCAATCAAGCAATCAACCACCTGACATGTCTTTACATTCACTATAGATGTTTCAGTCAATCAAGCAATCAACCACCTGACATGTCTTTACATTAACTATAGATGTTTCAGTCAATCAAGCAATCAACCACCTGACATGTCTTTACATTCACTATAGATGTTTCAGTCAATCAAGCAATCACAACCACCTGACATGTGTTTACATTAACTATAGATGTTTCAGTCAATCAAGCAATCAACCACCTGACATGTCTTTACATTAACTATAGATGTTTCAGTCAATCAAGCAATCAACCACCTGACATGTCTTTACATTAACTATAGATGTTTCAGTCAATCAAGCAATCAACCACCTGACATGTCTTTACATTAACTATAGATGTTTCAGTCAATCAAGCAATCAACCACCTGACATGTCTTTACATTAACTATAGATGTTTCAGTCAATCAAGCAATCAACCACCTGACATGTCTTTACATGTTTCAGTTAATCAAGCAATCAACCACCTGACATGTCTTTATATTAACTATAGATGTTTCAGTCAATCAAGCAATCAACCACCTGACATGTCTTTACATTAACTATAGATGTTTCAGTCAATCAAGCAATCAACCACCTGACATGTCTTTACATTAACTATAGATGTTTCAATCAATCAAGCAATCACAACCACCTGACATGTCTTTACATGTTTCAATCAATCAAGCAATCAACCACCTGACATGTCTTTACATTAACTATAGATGTTTCAATCAATCAAGCAATCAACCACCTGACATGTGTTTACATTAAAGGGACATACCCTAGTTTTTAAACACTAAGGCATATTTTTTACTATTAGAGCCGTTTTTGATAACTGAAATCATACTTTACTTAATTTCTATTGTTTATATTATTCATTTTCGTACACACGAAGTGTTTTGGTCATCCTGGTGTTTTTAATATCACAAAATACATTTCTCATATTTTTAAAAACGCACGTGCGTCTGAGAAGTAACAGTTATGGAGTTGAGTTTTGGTCTAGTTTCACCATTTCAAAGTCACAGACTCATGTTTTACGCAATTGTAACTTTATCGAAATGTGTTACAGGTTTGTAGACTAACTAAATGTAGTGTTAATTTTTACGGGTTGAAACTAGGGTATGTCCCTTTAACTATAGATGTTTCAATCAATCAAGCAATCAACCACCTGACATGTCTTTACATTAACTAGAAATGTTTCCTCTAAGACTACTGTATATATCAGAATTCCTGACTTTAAAATCGACGTGTTTGTCCCCCCCCCCCCCCCCCAATAAAACACAACTAATCAGTGATAGAATTCCTGACTTTAAAATCGACGTGTTTGTCCCCCCAATAAAACACAACTAATCAGTGACAGAATTCCTACTATCTTTTTTTTTAAATATATATATATATATATATATATATATATATATATATATATATATATATATATATAAACACCTGTTGCATTGGTTGATATTTGTATATAACTCAGGTAAGACATTGTCGTGTGTCCAGGTAACAGGTATTTTTAATCTCCCCAGCTCCCACCCGGGATTGACTACTACTAGTTAATTTACCACGGGCCCCGACACAATGGCTAGGTGTCAAAAGTACACGATCGGGCGTGAAAACTAAGTTTTTATATCGCATTATCCTCCAAGTTATTGCAGGAGATTTGCGCGGGTTATTGTGGCTTTGACCTACTAAAGCGTACTGTTCAGTCTGCTTCATATAAACGGCTTTGAGTTATGGTGGGATTTTTATTACATCATCAGAAAAGATTTATATCCACGATGGTTCTCGCAGGTGTAAAAACCACCCTCGGCTGTTACGGTTGTTTAGACAAACAGAAATAAACTCTTTACAGCTGAGGTAGAACTCATAATTAATTATATTTAATTATATTATATATCAGTATTGTATATATGTGTGTGCGTGTGTGTGTATATGTGTGTGTATTTATGTATTGATGTATTGATGTATGTATGTATTTATTGATGTATGAATATATATATTATATCTATATTGTATGTATGTGCGTGCGTGCGTGCGTGCGTGGTTGCGTGCGTGCGTGCGTGTGTGTGTTGCTCAGGGTTTCTAGAATTGTTATAAAATCCACTAGCCATGGGATCAGTGATTTTAAAAATTTACTAGTCATGATTACAAATTCACTAGCCGTACTTTACTTTAAGTTAATACAATTTTACTAAATAATAGTAATAATCAAATATGTCACCTAAAGGAGATAGTTTAAAAACACTAACATTGATTGGGGTGGGATGGAGGCAGTATATTCATATTTATACGGACGGACGGACGGACGAGTGTGCGGTCGGACGACGCACATAACATGTATACAAACATATGAATGAACGGATCAATGGAAGGAATGTTTAATGGACGAAAAGACGAACGGACGGATGAATGCATACTAATACTCCTAAAATCCTTACAGGTGTGAAACGACATCACGTGTTCCATTTTCAATTTCCCATGTACCTATTTAAGCTAATTAGCCTCTCAAGTGCCGCTAAAAAGAGGCAATTGGCACGTTTTAATTTAATAAATGATACAGCGTTTAATACCGCTGTTTGCATATTGCCTTCGTCGAGTGGCCCGCAAGTCCCGCGATATGCTAAAACTCAACAGTCGCGGCTTACGCGGAGATAAGGCATGAAGGAAGTCGGTGGTAAATTTAAATAAATAACAACATATTCACAAAATGACATGCGCTCGTATCAGACATTGACAGCCCTGGCCCTGGCTTTGATATAGAGGTACAGGACATTAGACCCCGGTGCGCAAACAGCTCTTATTATGGTGAGAAAAACGTTCACAAGAGGTAGCGATTCTTACCTTTTTATCTTTTAATATCCAACACCTGTATTTTTTCAAACGTCGATTAATCATAATCGTAATGGCAGGGTATTGACGACGAGTGGGTGACATGCTTATAGAAACGTAATAGAACACCTGATACATGTGTATTTGTAGCTGGTAGTTGAGTCAAATTGTTGTATTTACACAGGCATGTAACCAAGATTAAAGGGGACATATTATGTAGAAGCTGTATAACGATAGCTTCCCGCCAAAATTATTTATTACTTCTTGTTTTCAAATGTAAAAATTACATAAGTTTTATTTAAAAGAAGAAAAAAAAAATTTACTAGCAAAAAAATAAATAATAAATAAATAAAATAATAATAATATTGTGAAATCTTTACATACGTCACAGTTATCGTGTAGGTTTGCAACTCATAAATCTTTGAGAGCAAAACAAAATGACCACTGTTTGATGAATATGCGACTAACAGTTTTGTTTCTTTTTTATCCAGAATTCTCGAGGAAGACATTATTTACCGCCTGGTGATAGTACATTATAATTTCGATGTTCTCGAATCAATTATTATGCAAAGATTATGCGCTGAATAAATTAATTATCTATCTATCTATCTATCTATCTATCTATCTATCTATCTATATATATATATATATAGTAGAATCTCATTGGCTCGAACACTGTCGGTGCATCAAAGTCTGTTCGACCCATCGGGTAGTTCGAACCATGCATTCGGCCGTTGTCGGGTGCTTCTGTAACACAAAAACCAATCAGAAAACCTCGTATATTTTCGTAAAACTGGCTTGGGCGAGATGGTCCGATTGACTCATGAGTAACGAAGTCGCCTTCAAATGTCGGATGAGATACATATTTGTAACTATTATTTATCACCGTTGAATAAACAAATAATAAACACACTGGTAGTCTGTATTTATAAATATTTATTAATTTAAAAAATCGTTCTTTATTATGCTGTTGTAGAATCTTTTGCGACATATTGACAACGTTGAGAAAAGAATGAAAGTGCATGAAGCACAGGCGGAGGCCCTTTACCTTTTATTGTTGTAATCACTACATTACATTGATCTCTCCTGTATTTCAAGTTAAAAACAAAATATGCCGACGCTCATGCGTAGAGTAGCGATTAAAATGATTAAAGTAAACCGACGAGGCCGAACTAGGCTCACCAATTGATTGGTGTTTCATGCAAGGTTCATTCAGCTCACGATTATCGTAGTACTATTATCTGTACTAGAAAGATAATTACCGATAGGTGCTAAATAAACAACATGAGAAGCCGGCATATGATCTAGGATTAATTCGTCCACTTCCGAATTTATATTAACTTACTTTGTGACTGACGTGAAAGGGTCAATGAAAAATTCGTAAATAAATATAAATTATTTTTTGTATTTCTTCGGATAGACTTAGTCGTTCGAGCTATATATGTTTAATTTTACAGTTCGGACTAATAAACTGGTTCGAGAGAAACATTCTGTTCGACCCTAGGGGTATTCGACCAATCAGCACCAAAATAAAAGGGTTTAATAGAGAAAAAATTCGGGATATTGTTCTTGGTTCGAGAATACCGGTAGGTTCGACCGTTGGGCGTTCGAGCCAATGAGATTCTACTGTATATATATAAAATAATAAAGGTAAAAATAGCGAAATGTGGCATATATATTAATATATTATTATGAAAATGGACATTAATGCGGTGGCGAATCTAGTGTGAAATCGAACAGGGGTCATTAGGCTGTGATGCTGACGGATGGCGAAGGGTGGGTGGTAGCCCAGTATTATTGCACTTTTGTTAATATTGTCTGTATGCTGTATGTATATATATCCTCATATGCCGTAGACTACGACCTGAGTGTAAATAAAGTTCAGTTCAGGTCAATCACAACAGGCAGGAGGGGGTGTAACGCTTAGGTTAAAGGGACATTCCCGAGTCTGTTGCATTATAAGATGTTTCCGACTAATACAATATTTCTACGATTAAACTTACATATTAAATATATTTTCTTGTTTAGAATATCAGTGTCTGTATATTCAATCTGTGTCGGTCGTGTTAATATTTGTAAGAAGCCCAAACTGGATTTTGTCTTCAAATAATTTCGTATTTTTATGAAATAAAATGAAATTTAACCTAATACAAATATTATAACGATCAGAAACACGTTTAATATACAGCCACTAATATTTGATGCAGAAAAATATATTTGATATATAATCACAGTCGTTAAAAAGTCTGTGTTCGTCGATAACATCTTAAAAAGTTCAGCAAACTCAGGAATGTCCCTTTAAAAAGGACACCTGCAATATTCAAAAGTACACAAACGTATTATCTATGTAGTAATATTCCACAGAAATATCAAGCTGACCATTGTAAACATATTCCCCACTATAAAAGTATTAGTCTATGTTCATTTGCTCATTACTGCATTTTCGGGACGGGAGGGGGGGGGGGGGGCATTTTTAGATGGGATGCGTACCTCCAACACCCTCGAAGGCAGTTCATGGCCCTCGTCAGTCACATCTCCCCCCCCCCCCCCTCCGCCCCTAATGTGGGTGGTCTCCCTATATAAAATCCTGGCTAGACCAATGCTTACGCACCCCCACCTCCGACTTCCACGGTCTTGATAAACAAACAATTAAACAAACAAACAATCAAATACGTACCTCTATTGGCATATCTACTGAACACTTGTAGAAAACAGAACATCACAGTAGCCTAGTTAGCTGTCGACAATAGGCAGTATTACATCCATGCACAGATATTTTACATATGTATACATTTAAAATTAATATGATTATAAATGTCAATGTTAGCACATTTCTGAAGTAAAATTATATTCAGAATGTACGTAGTATCGGTTTGAGATCAATAAACATATTAATATAAAACGTCATAGCATTGTTGACGTCATGTCAACGTTTTAATGGTAACGTTTTCGGTCATTTTCTTAACTTTACGGAAAATTTCGAAATACCTTTGAAATACACACACACAGTACACTTGCTTCTCGCCTGACAGACAGGATAACCTACAGTGACAATCCACGAGGATTGATGATACAAACAATATAATGTGCCAAAAAATATTTATAGGCCTATAATAATTTAACAGTCAGGTGTTGATTTTTATCTGGGTTTTTTGTTTTGTTTATTTGTTTGTTTTGTTTATTTGTTTGTTTCTTTGTTTTGTTTGTTTTTTGGGGGGTTTTGGGGGTGTTCAAATTCAAAATGAAGCGTTACATCTCAAAATGCGGTAATAAATGAAATTATTTGATGAGAGTAGATTTAACATAATTTTAATGGGATTCCTAACTTAGGGTATTTGCTCTATAATGCGCGGTCGGCCTAGGATCGACCACCGTCGGTGAACCCATTGGGCTATTTCTCTTTCCAGCCAGTGCTCCACAACTGGTGTAATAAAGGCCGTGGTATGTACTATCCTGTCTGTGGGATGGTGCATATAAAAGATCATTTGCTGCT
The DNA here is from genome assembly GCF_016097555.1 of Gigantopelta aegis. NCBI lineage: Eukaryota > Metazoa > Mollusca > Gastropoda > Neomphalida > Peltospiridae > Gigantopelta > Gigantopelta aegis. The sequence continues at coordinate 81,919,399 of NC_054701.1, forward strand.
AATCGAAAAGAGTAGCCCATGAAGTGGCGACAGCGGGTTTCCTCTCTCAATATCTGTGTGGTCCTTAACTATATGTCTGACGCCATATAACCGTAAGCAAAATGTGTTGAGTGCGTCGTTAAATAAAACATTTCCTTCCTTCTTTCCTGTTAGTGTTAACACTCATATAGACTTGATGCGGCGCGTGCGTGCGGTTATATTAAAACAAATCCAAATATATTAGTTTCAATGAGAGCGTCTAGGCTGGATCCGTGCGAAATAATCGTATATGGTTAAAGCTAGCCATCCATGTATGCGTGATCCGTGATCCGTGTATGCGTAAATTTAACATGTTAAAATATGTGAAAACACTTAAATATAAATAATAATAATGTCCCACTGTGTTTGATGGCATCGAGGTCATGCCAAGCTTCAAAATAACGCATCCGTGCCGGTGAAAACCGCTCACAGAGCGATTCCTCGCGGATACGAACACGGACACGAAAACGGAGCGGATCAATGGATGCTTCACAGAACAGAACAGAACAGAACAGAACTTTATTTACTCTCATGGCCCCCATTCGGTGGCATCAGAGAAACATAAGTAATAATAAACATACAAATTGTCAAGTTGATTTCAAAAACATATATACCACGATACAAACAGATGAGCAGCTAAATATTAAATTTTTTTAAAATTACACATAAGTCAAGAAGCACAAAATTGTTTATTAATAACTGATATAAACTTACATCATTTTTTAAGAACACTAAGACGTTTTGCACTGAGGAGTTGCTGGAATTTGTATATATTTGGTCTTCCCTATGTAGCGATTTCTCACGGAAACGGGCGCGGACGCGGACGCGGATCACGGATCACGTATGAATGGATGGATGGCTAGCTTTATATGCCCAAAACGCAAGCCGCAGACGCAACAGTGGGACCGCACGCACACACGCGCCGCATCCACTCTGTATGAGCCTTTAATGTGAATCCTTATTTCTTTCCATCAGTATAATATTATTATATACACAACGTTACTGCATATATTAATATTAATAATAATAATACATTATTCAGTTATATAGACAGCCATTTTATGCTCTGAGGAAATGGTTAGAGCGTATTTTCGTTACCAGCTTTGATCGATCAAACCAAGTGAACAAGTGTGACTGGGACACATGATATACGAGCCCCATTAATCTGAGCCTATTTCCGATTTATTGCCAGATCCTTGTTATACATTCCATGCATAAAGTATATTCACGAGCAGCACTTCATAAATCATGTTTTTACAATTCAAATACAAAATTACCGGCGATATTCGAATAACGCCAATCAATTGGCCAGTTATATATTACGAAAAGACGCGGACTCTTAAAGGTTTTTCGTGTCTATTAAACCACAGGGCCGGGGATGCTTAATAAATACAATAAAACAGTCAGTTTGTTCCTCAATTTGAATAAGAAAGTTGGCAATTAATTTCCTAAATTAGCGACCTGGGAGTAATATTTTGTGCACAGTGGCAGTGTATTTGCAAATTTGGCGGGGAAATATTACAATCGCATGAAGCACTTAGTGTTAATTACCTTCATGTAATTCAGATTGTGTTAAAAATAATGACTCTGGTGTCAATAAATCAAAGAAGACATCTCGTCCTTTTGAAATGAATCTGATTAGGTATTGAAACAATCAGTTAAACTTGATTTAAGGTGTTCGGTTAGTGTTTAATTTGCTTAAAGTAGGCCTATAATAATTTCTTTACCGTCAAAGTTGTGGTTAGACATTTCTAAATTTTAATTTTAATTTTAATTTTGGATACTTTAATTCGTACTTCTTATATTTACATTTAATATATTCAATAGGTCTAATTATTCAAAAAGTATCTAAAGGGCATCAACTAAATTGTATTAATTATATCTATACAGTTTTAGATTGGTTTCATTTATAACTTATAAGTTATACAGTTGCAATAGTAGTAACAAAAAAGTAATTGAATAGTGCCAAACATACTAAATCAATTCAAAATGGTTTTGGTTTTATAAAATATTAAAAATGTCCACTTTTTAATGTAAAAATTACACAGGTTTTTTAAATTTTTAAACAGTTTAATTTATTTTATTTTTTTAACTTTTGCAAACAACATCCAACAAAGAATTTATTGCTTTTCGTTCTTCGCCATTTCGACATAAGTTTCACAGATTAAAAACCTACATCATGTTAACTACAACGTAATACTAAAAATAGATCTTCATGAATTGTGTTTACATCACCTTTAAAACGATTACGCTTGGAAGCAACTGTTGCTTATAACACATAGGTACCGTTATAATTGTGAAGTGCTGGCAAAAGTTGCCCATCTGTTGCCGAGATTTTTTTTCTTCTCTTATACCTCCACGAAATTCACATGGCATTATCCCGAGCCGTAAATACGAGCTCTAAATGACAATTATTCCATTATAAATAAACAGAAGTAAACATTGGTCTCATTAGGTAATGGGTGTGGGTGGGGTAGGTCTACTAACAATGTGTTTATCACGAAACACGTGTGCGGGAAACGCTCGCCTCATGTGGTTAGTTACCGAGAAGAATTTATTGTATTATAATCGATTCAACACCACGAGGTTGGATATTAGCTGTGCAATAAACACCGCGCTACGTAAATAGATTACGCTTCAGTATTACATGAGCGTGAATGTACTGTGTGAAATTTATGAAGCGAGTTGGCCTATTGTTTTTATTCCGTTGACGAGTACATTTCATTTCAACTTATTTTCATGCTTATATCCAATTAAGGTTTAAGCACGCTGTCCTGGAAACACACCTCAGCTATCTGGGCGGTCCCTCTAGGACAGTGGATTAGTTGTTAATTGTTTGTGGTTAGTGAGAGACAAAAGGGTGTAGTGGCCTTTACACCTACCCATAGAGTCGTTAAAACTCGCTCTGGGAGGGAGCCGGTACCGAGCTGGGAACCCTGTACCTACCAGCCTGTAGTCCGATGGCTTGACCACTGCGCCACCGAGGCCGGTTTGGCGAGTACAAGGCAAATATTAGCCTACAATAATTCGATGAGGTGTTTCGAAAACGCGACTTGTTATTGCGAATATATATATTAAAAAAAACCTAATAAAAAAAAAACAAAAAAAAAAAACAACGGTTAACTTTTTTGGAATTTGTTTTATTGTTACTTCATATATATTTTAAAAGGTATACGTAGATACCAAACAATAGTGAATTACGTTTTCGACAAGCCTGGACCTTTAAATTTTCTGGCGAGTGTGATAATTTCTTTATTAATCAGGGGCCTAATTCACAAAGCTCTCTTAGGCTCTGTTAGACAACAAAGCATCCTCTTTGCAATTCTTTTTGCATTGCACTGCGAGATCGCAAAGTTGCGAGAGTTTAGTGAACTAGGCCCCAGGTCCCTAGAGCGAGGAAAAGCAATCTTGAAATAAGTTCTTTAAATTCCGTATAACATATGCCCGAGTGTAATAACTTTAAAAACTTATATCAAATTGTCGTTAAAACAATGATGTATACATAGGGAAATTAAATACAGATTATTATTAATGAAACTAACTTACAAATAATTGTTTTTATTAGCTACATGATTTACAATAAATGGTTAGTAAATTAGTCGACGATTTCAATAAACCAGTTTTATAAAAATCGTATGGAAAAAATAAAATAATATACACTCGCGGAAAAAACGTTTTTGTGCACCCAATAAAAATGGTCTCAAAACAACTAAAAGTTTATATTTTTGACTTGTATAAATCGTTTCATAATGACCAGTAAATAATTTCTTGAAAAAGATTTGATTTTCCCGTCATACCATTCAATATGTACTTTGTACAATACATGCTCGGGAACCTTATTCCGTGAGTATATATTCGTTCTACTTAATGCTAGCGTCAGACTGTCAACTGTTACGACGAAGTTGACCAATTCGACAGTTGCGTTGTTATTTACGACAGGTACGCTCAGATTAACAATTAGACGGTTGTCGAAGTCGTATACGACGAAAATCGAGTTGTGAGAACTGGATAATAATAATAATAATTTATTCTCTGTAAACATACAGTTCATAGGCACACACATACATTATTTATAACATAATTATACATGCACATAATTACATTAACCGTAATCCACCATATACATGCAGTTATATATTCATCACATAATAATACATTGCAGTACATTGTGGAGAGTGATGCGTAGATCTATTATAAATATAAATTATCTTTTTTTTTGAGATGTTGCTGCTAATAAATATTTACACGATGTTGTTAACTGCTTTACGTTATTAATGGACAGTAATTGTATTGTAAAGTTAAAATGAAGATGGTCGAGTAATACATGAGAAGTTACTTTGTTTTGTTTCACGAAACCACTGGAGCACATTGATTAATTAATCATCGGCTATTGGATGTCAAATTTGGTAATTCTGACACGCAGTCATCAGAGGAAACCCGCTACATGTTTCCTAATGCAGCAAGGGATCTTTATATGAACCATCTCATAAACAGGACAGCACATACCACGGCCTTTGATATACCAGTCATGGTGCCTGGATGGAGCGAGAAATAGCCCAATGAGCTCACCGACGGGGATCGATCCCAAACCGACCACGCATCAAGCGAGCGCTTTCCCATTGGGTTACGTACCGCCCCCTGTTAATATATCAGAGTACTATAAAATGGACAAACTAATATGAAGTGGAACTCATCTTCAACTGCATGCATGTTGCACAAATTACAGTCTTTCTCATCTTTCAGTATTATTATATCTGCCCGTTTCTATAGCAAGGCCGTGTGCAGGTAGTCTATATTTACATAATATGTTTTTATACTTCGAAGCAATATATTTGTGTAAATAATATTGCAAACATAAATTATCAATGAGATATTTGTATATAAAACATTTTGTGGATGTGTCAAGAATAGCATACATGGATTAGGTGAATTGGTCTTTTATTCTCTGTTTAATTTCAGTTATAAATATAACACCATTATGAAGTTTCTGCTGGTACCAAATATTATATAACATTTAGTGCAATATCTTAAAATATCAGTGAAATAAAAGTGTTATCAGTCACTCAGTGATGATAACACATTTTAGAGTGAAATTTTCACTATTTCGCTCTAAAATGTGTTATCTTTGCTGTAGAAAGTGTTATTTTCTCTGTAAGAAAGCCGGAACTATTTTTCTGCTGGCATTTTAAAAATAAAAGTAAATTGCCAAAAGTTATATAATAAAAAAACAATTTCATGTTTTTTGTCAAATATGATTTATATCTCATCTCGTGAAGTTTGCAGTCATATCTCACGAGTCGCGTTTGACAAAAAACAATGAACTATCCTCTGTATCCAAGGCTACAGAGCAAATCACGTACCTGACTCACCCAGTTTATCGTGCTTGGTTTTCTTAAACAATTATCATATTCTGTATCATAGCACTGATGTAAAATACAATTATCCGTTTCCAACAATTTCAACCAATATTTAATAATACGTATATTTCCGTACAATGGTAATCTTCCTAATTCACTGTATATCATCATATTAGTCGTACTTCTTTTCACACCTAATGTTCTTTTACACCCTTGCATATGTACAATTCCCTCGTTATTGGCTTTGTTGAATCCCCACACTTTACAACCGTAACTTAAAATACTACATACAAATGTGTCAAACAATAATAATAAAGTCTCTGTATTTAAGGAATAATTAGTCGTTTCATTCCATAAAGCAGTCATAGCTTCTTTTTGTTTACCTCGATTCGCTATTACCTTTTGAGCAACATTGAACTTACTGTTATAATAAAAACAAACACCTAAATAGCTACAACAATCAACAACTTTTAAATTCTCACCATTATAAAACCACTTTTCATTTTATTTTAAGTTACCCCCTTTTCTAAATACAACTATTTTTGTCTTGTTAATATTAATATTCCAAATTCTGTGCTCATACAGACTGTTTAACATTTAGCATTTAATCAGAAGCATTTTCTGAGAAGAAAAAACTAAAGTGTCATCAGAATACATTAATAAACAAATATTGGGCAGTCGTAGAAGTCATGACGGCAAAAATAAAAAAACCTACAGCACTTGTCATCAGAATACATTAATAAACAAAGATTGGACAGTCGTAGAAGTCATGACAGCAACAAAAAAAAACCCCACCTAAAGTGTCATCAGAATACATTAATAAACAAAGATTGGACAGTCGTAGAAGTCATGACAGCAACAACAAAAAACCCACCTAAAGTGTCATCAGAATACATTAATAAACAAAGATTGGACAGTCGTAGAAGTCGTGACAGCAGAAAGTTGGCCAACTTTGTTAGGGCAGTTGGTAGTCTGACCCTAGCATAAGATAATTTAATACAGTTCTCACGCGAATTGCTTAATTCATTGTATATGGACATCTTGTTTAAACTCAGTTTCTTGCATGAAACAGTAAGTTGTTTTCTTCAACTCTTGTCTTTAGAATGTATAATCACAAATACATTTATCAGACAGCCTACAACATAAACCTTTCAAACTTTGTGACCACGAGTAAATGCCTACGTTCATGATTTGCCTGAACTGTCACAGACCGTTTTGTAGGATTCATGCTTAAATTTTTTTTTAATCAGTATCATCAAAATTCTGGCACAGAAGGAAGGAAATACTTTAGTTAACGACGCACTCAACACATTGTATTTACGGTTACGTTGAGAGAGGAAACCCGCTGTCGCCACTTCACGGACTACTCTTTTTCGATTAGCAGCAAGGGATATTTAATATGCACCATCCCACAGACAGGATAGTACATACCACGGCCTTTGTTACACCAGTTGTGGAGTACTGGCCAGGCCCGTAGCCAGCATGTTTTGCGGGGGAGATCGAAATTCCATGTAGACGGAACTCATCAATTGTGAGTGTATGTATATATATATATATATATATATATATATATATTTATATATATATATATATTTATACAGGATTTCTGCCAGAGTAAAATGGCTTTGGCGCCATACCCAAATATGTTTGCAGATTTTGGTTGTTGTTTTTTTGTTCACCTTTTGACAAAATTAATTAATCTTATCATTACTGTATGCTTTTCTTAACCCTAACCCTAACCCATTTTCTTTCTGGGGGAGGTCCACCATACTGTTGAAATCAATTCCATAGTGCCATACCCAAAAATTTCTTTCTGGCAGAAACACTGATATAGAACCCCTTGCCAAACAATGGAATACAGGGGCGTGCGCAGGAAATTTTGTAGGGGGGGATTTTGCAGGGGCGGCGAAGCCCGACACCGCGAGCGCCGCAGGCGCGAAGCCCGTGGCGGGGGGTCTGGGGGGATATGAACATTTTTTTCGCCTTGAGCAGGTATTTTTTAGACCCCCATCCACCCCCCCCCCCCCCCCACCCCCCTGCGCACGCGCCTGGAATATTTTAAAATGTCGCTGAAATAAACGTGTTATCAGTCACTCAGTGACGATAACACGTTTTAGAGTGAAAATTTAACTATTTCACTCGAAAAATGTGTTATCGTCACTGCAGAACGTTTTTTATCTTCACTGTAAGAAAGCCAGAACTATTTTGAAGCTGGCATTTTAAACATAGAGGTACATTGCCAAACGTTATATATAATAAATAGAAAATTTCATGTTTTTTGTCAAATATGATTTATATCTTATCTCGTGAAGTTTGCAACCATTATCACACTCGTCACGCTATCCTCTGTGTATCAACTGCGCGCAAAACTGTCATCATCACGTCATGTGACCGTCACTGAATTAAATTGTGTATATACTCTTCAAAGAAAGAAAGCATAGTTTGAATCTTTAACGATATTTACATGCATTTGTGTCTGACCAAAAAAGAAGAACAAATAACTGCAGTTAATCTATGCTTCTACTCTAATCTGTAAACTCACTAATATTGTTACGTGACATGTTGTCAATTTAGACTGTGTTGGCTTTCTGAAGACCTTTATGTATCTATTAACTTGTAATAAAATGCATTTTTGATCTAACTATGCCTTTCTCTTTTTGAATCGTATATAATAAGCCTGCATTATTATTTAACCATACCGCTATAACTGATTTGGTGACGGGTAGCAAACCCGGCTACGTTGTCCCGATCATTTGGGGACAAGGACTTTTATATGTAAAATCCGATTATTATTTTTCCGACCCCCCCCGCCCCCCCCCCCCCCCCGACTACGGGCCTGTTGGCTGGAACGAGAAATAGCCCAATGGGGCCACCGACGGGTATCGATCCTAAATCGACCGCGCATCAAACGAGCGCTTTACTACTGGGCTACGTCCCGCCTTTGTAACCACGAGTAAATGCCTACGTTCATGATTTGCCCTGAACTGTCACAGACCGTACAACAGTTTTGTAGGATTAATGCTTAAAACAAATTTAAAATCAGTATCATCACAATTCTGGCACACGCGTCAAACAGTCACACATAGGCGTCGAAAGTGGAGGAGTAGGGGAAGGGAGGACACAGCCCCTCAACTCTGAAGGAGGTGCCGATCACTTTTCAGTTATATAATCGATCATTGGAACATCACTACTAAAAAACAAAGGGCCGAATTTACAAAGCCTGTTTTAGACTTACACGCGTGTATCTACATACATTTACTTTGCTTAAACACCTGTTTTACACGCGTGTAACTACGTACATTTACAATGCTTAAACACATGTCTTACACGCGTGTAACTACGTACATTTACAATGCTTAAACACATGTCTTATACGCGTGTAACTACGTACATTTACAATGCTTAAACACATGTCTTACACGCGTGTAATTACGTACATTTACAATGCTTAAACACATGTCTTACACGCGTGTAACTACATACATTTACTATGCTTAAACACATGTCTTACACGCGTGTAACTACATACATTTACTATGCTTAAACACCTGTCTTACACGCGTGTA